>NC_056744.1:746736286-746953786 GCF_019279795.1 Protopterus annectens
TATTTTCGGATTACGAGTCAAAGACCAATGCATAACCATTTCAAGCTTATTAAATCAAGGCTCTTAGATATAAACTTCAATATCTTTTCATTTTCTGGACACTGAATGTCCACTGTTCACAAAGTGAAATGTAAGGATTTGTTTCCAAATAGTCATTTTACTGAACTTCGATGCTGCTAAATGTACTTTTTGCTGAAAGAAGCAAGGTTTCTATTAGCCATGGGAGTGTGTGTGTGTGTGTGTGTGTGTGTGTGTGTGTGTGTGTGTGTGTGTGTGTGTGTGTGTGTGTGTGTTTGTGTGTGTGTGTATATATATATATATATATATATATCATTAATAAAGAGCAGATATATGATTCTGTCAAAACTAAAGTCATTTAACACCATAAATAAGGATAAAGTATGCATTCTACGGTTGAACACCCTGCCATACATGGCATATACCTGACCACTCCTTTTATGAGAACAATCACTGTTAACGTCTGACATTTTCCTGTTGTTTTGACTCAAAAAATGTAGTTCCCGGTAATGCACTATCCACTAACCATCATTACTTCTGAAAATGGGATAAACACAGAAGTGTTTCCATTATAGATTAAGAGGTGTAATTTATTCAGTAGCAGCCCTGTTAATGGCCACAGATTATTGTGGCTTTTGATGTTAAGAGATACTACTGAAGCTAGTAGTTTGATTCAGTAATACTCTTATCTTGTTTTTGTTGAGATGAGAGAGGGATAGTTGACTGCTGTGTTTTTGTATTAAATGGAGGACTTCAAATGCAGTCAGATAATTTGTGGTGCAATAAATGACACATCAACTCAAAGGAGAAATATACTAAGTTTCAAAGCATACTCCATAGTAATAGAAGCAGAGTAAAAGAGCTCAAGATTTATAGATAATCTAACAACTGTAATCGGAAAAAAACTAGCAGACTGATACAAATGCAGACATAATTTTTATGTGTAAGTAATGCGGTATGCTAATCAGTGAAATCTGCAATGCACAGAAAATTCACATTTTAGTAGGTAATGAAGGAAAAAACACCAGAGTTATTTACGGAAAAAAAAAAAAAAAAAAACATCCCTCCCATTTCAGCTTGTCTCCATTTATCTTACTACCCATGTTTCCTTGGAATTTCATTTCCATGCAGTGAGAACCAGGGAAATGAAATATTCATTACTACACAACTTCCTTTTCCTCTGAGTCCTTCTAAACACAGTATGCAGCAAACATGACCACGATGCTATAACAATCCACCACTTCATTCCTAATATGGTCAGTACTCCTCCTGTCTCTTCTAAGCCAAAGCATGAGTGCAAGCATACAGAGGAATATTCTGTTAGATCGATAAATGTGAACAAGTAGTATGATCATTCCATTACGTATGTCTGTGCCAACTTGATTATGGTGGACTGGGGAAAAGAATACGTGTGGTCTTATGTCTGCATGTGGTTGAGGGATGCAATTAGCTTTTGATTTATTTTTATTTATTTATTTACTTTTTTGTGCAAGCAGTTTCTATAGTTAATAATGCACTATCATGTAGTATTTTGGTGTTTAACCATGTGAATCATAACATTATCATAACCTTTTCTATACCATAAGCAAAATGGTAGCACCATCTGCATATCAGATGCCCAACAACTGACTTTAAAAGCTGGGTGGTGAGACTCCTTCAGTTTATACATTATCGATTCGACAAGCTGTCATTTGATTTTCTGTGCAGTTAAAACAGTGAGCAAGTTTGCATGTAGAAAACCAGTCCAATAATGCAGGTACTTTTTTTTTTGGGGGGGGGGGGGGAGAAGCAAGGGGAAAGTCACCTTTACAACCACAGGCCACAGAGCTGTCATGTCTGGGATAATGACTCAGTCAGCTATGTGAAGTACACTGTAAGGCTTGGTGAGCTTGTGGTGACTGAATCAAAGCCATAATTCTTCAGACATATTACAGAAGAAGAAACAGAGGAACGTTGGTCATAGGATGTGGTAGATTTGTAATTAGCCAAGAGTGAATAATAATAATTGATGCATTACTTGTACAAAGACAGACTATGTATTTACACTTCAAGCTGTTATCAATAAAAGTGAAGTGATACAGAGATTTTAGATTGTACAATGTTAACAACAGGTAAAACAACAAGGGGTTGTTTAGGTTCAGGGGTTGTTTAGGTTCAGTTCTTGCTAGTGGTCACTGGCTTTGTGGAATTAGTAAGTTCCTCTTAGGCCAGAGGTGATTTTCTACTTGTGCTATGATTTCTTCCCAAAGACATACTACTAGTTTGGCTGCTGTAACAAACTGTATCCCTCTTGCTTTCCCTCCCCCCTCCCTCTCTCTCTCTCTTCATATATATATATATATATATATATATATATATATATATATATATATATATATATATATATATATATATATAAAAATATATATATATATATATATATAGAGAGAGAGAGAGACAGAATTAAAGAAGAGAGAGAGAGATAAGTGAACATGTCTGTGGAGGACACAACTTACCCATTTAAGAAAAGATAAATAAATAACTATATTTATAAACAATATGATGAAAACTATACTGCATGCTCCACTAATATCAAGGGACAGGAAAGATATGGTAAGAGTTTATTGTAAACTGAACTCTGGTAGGAGATTTTGATTGTTTCTTTGATGAGGGCTGCAAAAGGAAGAAAAAAAATATTGTATCAGATTATTAAGAAATACTTCTGAACCTACATAATTAATGTTAACGAGGCATGAGAGAATAATCATAGGAAATGCATTACAATGCATAATATAAGTTAGTAGCATCTTCTCTAAAGAGGTAAGCTGTGTTTTGCTTACCCACAATGCCTTGTAGTCATATTAAATCATTGCCCAGTGCCTGTCATGTTGTGGTTATAGAGGAAAAAGAATGAATAAATAATGGAACTAAGAAATCAAGCATTACACCAGAATCTTCCTTTTTTACAAAGTCATTTTAAAGTTTAACATGAGGGTTATAATGTGAAATTAAATTAATCGTAAAGCAACGGTGCATCTTAAAGTGGTCAATACACTCTAGTGTGCAATTAGCCAAGCGTGAATGATGATAGCAGATGCATTACTTGTACAAAGATAGACTATGCATTTTACAGTCCAAACTTAAGTGAACTGGCAAGGTGATCAAAGAAACAAGCTCTACTGATCATTTAGTACTTCAGAGGTCACTGCTTAAAATATGCAGGAAAAAATGAAATATAAATTTAGATTATTAAAAGAAATAGACATGCAAGAAAGCTTAATAGATGATCTTAAGACTATACAGATATTATTTTATACCACAAAGAAAGACCAGTGAAGATAGGATTATAGGATCTTAGGATCATAGAAAATATAAGGCAAATGAGTCTTGCAACTATTTCCACCTAGCTGCACCTACCCTTAGACTGTACCTCTTTCAAGGAGGGTAAGTCCAGTCATACTAAGGATGACATTTATGAATACCCATCTGATAATCCAGATCCTCTTGATGTAAGATAATGTAAAATAATCTCCTAATAAAAATGGATACTGCATAATTTACAATGGGTGGGAAGGCACTGAGTAGTGAACCTATCAGAGCACTGCATTTTATATATGTAATACATATAAAAAGAGGATTTGTTGTACCACTCACAAGGCTGGAAAGCATAAATATTGTACTGCCTTTGCAACCTGGTTACAGTATAGTGGCAGCACTCCCTCATTACCTGACTTTTCTGTCTATACTGCATACTTGTACTGTATTTCATAGCTATTGGCTCACTTGTGATAAACATTTCTGTAGTGTTTTCTCTCACCCTCCCTCCCTATTGGCATCTTGTCTTTGTACCTGCTGGCCTTGCAGTTGCCCGCTCCTACTCTAACCCTACTCTAAATTTGATCTTGGACACTCCTCCCAGTCTAGTGTAATTAGCTCATTCTACCTAATACAGAGATAATTTCCTTCTGTTCCTCCTTCCTCCCTAAAGAAAAAAAAAAAATTGTCTAAATATCCTTGTGTTCTGACTGCTTCTCAAACATTTCTGTGCCTATGGTAACCCCATCCTTTAGTGCATACTTTAACAATATGGGAAAAAATAGTATCCTTCCCGCAAAAGAATGCATGCTGATGACCACTGCATCTTCATCCTTTGCCAAGCATTCAACATATGGTTTGCTTCTCCAACCGGTGTCACCAGCACTGCAAATAAGAAATCTCTCTCTCTCTCTCTCTCTTTCTGTCTCTCTACTCTCTCTTTACCATTAGATGGCTTGAAGACAGATAATCAGAACTGTGTTTTTCATCATCAGAACTGAGTCATGGAAACCAAGATGAAGATATGAGTATAGCTGTCATGTAATCAATACTTATTGGAAAGTTGTCAGCTAGATAGACCTGAAATACCCACGCAAGAAGTGTGTATCTCCTGGAATTTCTGTCACAAGTTTATGTATGTAAATGGCTAAGATACTTCCTCTAAGAAAACTTGGACTGAGTTCTGACTGAGATCAGAAACATGTTTCGTATTCATAAAGTTAACAATCCAGTTTTCAAACTTTTAAAAGAGTGAAAGAAAACATTAAGAGACTGGTAGCTTGATCAACATGAAAATAAAATAAATAAATAAATAGATAAATAAAACAAGCAAACAGACAATCGAAGGAAGCATTTCTTTTTGTGCAGGGAAAGAGCCCATAACATTTCTGACAGGACCCCTGTACCCCTTCCTTATAGGTTCATAGGTTTATACTAAGTTGTGGATAAGGTAGATCATTACAGCCTCACCTCAGTATGTCAATTCATTAGTACCCTGTAACATGTATCACTGTACATAATTTATTCTCCTTTCAATGGGGGTTTGAATGAGAAGATAAGGGATGAATTTATAATTTACCATTCATTCCTACAGGTTGCATTCCTACAGGGAGCTACTTTGCTTTACATCTAAGGGAAGTCTATTAGATAAAGGAGGTATTCTTTGAGAGAGTGCTATTTCAGTAGCAGGTCCTATTTATGCTGCAGTGGAAGTTTAGATCCTTTGAGTGGGTTTTTAGGATGTTGCTTGCTTTGTGCCTATATATGAGGTTGCATAAGACTGGATTCTTCGAGTCACTATAGACTCGGCAGAGTTACCTCCAAAGAGCCTTTAGGAAGCAAGGAGGACAGATGGTCAGACGGTTCTGTTCAGCAGTCTGCAGCTCAAGGAAGATATGTCCTTGGGTATATTGGTGAGGAAATGCCGTAGTCTCTGAAGTTGAATCATATGTTTAGACAAGTACATACTAAGAGTGGCATTATAGTCTATCATGGATGTGCTGAGGGAGGAGCAGAGAGGGATGTTAACTTTCCATGACCTATAAGACATACCCCTGGTAATCAGTCTTGCTAGATAAAATAATATCCTAATAAAAATGATACATGGTGAAAAAAGGACATTTCATTCTCTGTGAAAGAGAGCAGGTCTCCTACCATCTGTCTCAGTTTTGTAAGGAGTAGCATCTAAATAGCAAATGCATGGATGCCCATGTTTTCCAAAGGTTACAATACTACTTTTCTTGCAATTTTGCTTAAGGCCATGTCCAGGTAACACACTTCTTTGTACATGTTAAACCCTCTTGGAGAATCTGGAATTTAGCTGGAGTATTTATGACAGTTGTGAGTTTGCAGTTACCTGCAAATTTTGGTCAACCACAGACCTTTGATGTTGGCTTTGACATCAAAGAAATAAATACCAAACAGAAGTGGCTCAATAACTGATTGCTAAGTGATACCAGTAATGACTCTTTTTGATGACAGCTTGCCCCTATAACAATAGCTTGAATTCTGTCAGTATACCAGTTTACTATCTAGTGGGCAACTTATGAATTCAGATGCAATTTGATCAACTTGTCAATAATGAGAAAATATGGAACATTATTAAAGGCCTTGGAGAGGCAGGAACTACTAGTGTGAATGAATTTTCCTAAAACCAATACATCAATGACTTGTTCAAAGAAGGCCACCACCCAGTTTAAGAGGCAGACTCTATTTTTAATAGACCAAAACTGGTTTGGGTCAAAGGACAGGAGACTGCTGATGATCTTGTTAATATTATCTATAACAATGAGCTCCACTGTTTTATGAATATGATTAGTGAGTCTTAAAGTCTATAGTCTTCAGGGTCAGTAGTAGGTACCCATGTTTAATGGGATGACTACAGACGTTCTCCACATCTCTGGCACATATACAGTGGAGAGGCTGAGATTTATTAGGTTCCGTATCGTCTATAATGTAGTACTTGGTGTTGGCAAGAAGGCAACCTGACACATTGTCTGGACTCATAAAGCTAGTGTTTTCGGCAATGGAGCGAGCCCTCAGTTCTTTCACTGAGAGATATGAGAGGGGGGTTTGGGCATTCTGGTATTTGAAGAATAGTAAGGGAGTGAAGAGTACACAGTTTGAGCTAAATCTTTTGAGTAAAGTTCTTCTGAGAAGAGTAAACGTTGTTATGTACTGTCTCAGTGCATTGATGGATACAGCTTCAACAGTTCCTGACATAGTTGAAAAAGGCTTTGCAGTTTTCCTTAACAAATACTTACCTTTGGAGGGTTTGATTTTTTTATTCTGAGTTCTTTGTTAATCTTTTTGAGTTCACTATTTCAGATCAGGATGTTAAGTTTGCTGTTTGTTACAGACAATAACTTCCTTTGTCTTACTGTCTACATTTTTATACTAGGGTTCCTCACACACACGCACACACACGCACACACACACACACACACACACACAAGCAGTCATAACAGCCAAAGTTATGCTCAGTAGATTGAATTACATAAATAGTGAAAGCCTAAAGTACATAGTATGATCAACTAGCTACATAAGCCAAGCTGCTGCAACATAAGTGAGAAGAATTTTTCAAATGAGAGTCCAAACACAGTTACCAGCACTGCCTTAAAAAGATAAGAGGGAAGCTGTCTTACCATTGTACAAGAGAGGTGAGAAAAACACACACACATACTAAACAACACACACATACACACACACACACACACACACACACACACACACACACACACACACACACACACACACACACACACACACAGACACACACACACACATATAATAAACAACACACACACATACTAAACAACACACACACACACACACACACACACACACACACACACACACACACACACACACACACATACTAAACAGCACACACACATAATAAACAGCACACACACATACTAAACAACACACACACACATACTAACAACACACACACACACACACGCATACTAAAAGACACTAACCAAAATACAAGGTCCCATTATGTCCTCCAAGCAGTAATGCAATGTACAGTCTGCATTGTTAAACTGTCTATTAGATCCCTCTGGCAATTAGAAGAAATTGGAATAACCATTTGAGCAGTATATTAACTGTTATGGAAGTACCTCAATACAATAGAACCTTCAAACTAAAGTCAGTCACCTGTTGTCATGGGGATGTGCATCTATAAAAATACAGACACGTGCTAAGATGTATTAGAAAGACACATGTCTGTATTCCTTAACATTCCATTATTTACCCCTGGATGAGACTGAAATAGGTCCAATGGGGGTCAATGCTCTACCCTAGTTAACAAATTCAAAACAAAATAGAATAAATAAATAAAATAAAATGTATAATTGAGGCAAATCAACAATGTTATAAATATAGAAAGCTGCACAAGATTTTATTAAATTTTGTTAAACAGCAATACTATATTCCCTACGCTCTTTACCAACTAGCCTTTTAAGTGTATGACACAACAAACAAAACTGAACTAACTTTACAATCATTTGCTTGATGTAAAACATTGAATTGTACATCAGTATGAACCTGCCTGTTACATCCTAACTAGCAAAGAAGTCTTAAAACTACAACAGCCTTACATAAATATTAAATCTTGGAGGACTATCCAGGTACATACTGCTCCAAGACTAAAAAGAAGGCAAAGAGCCTTTGCTAAACCAGAGCAACGCTACACTGGTAATTGTGTTTCTTTTTCGCCTAAGTGCTACTGTTATACACAGCATTTTCATTTCCGTGAATCTTTGGTCAACGAGAACTACCGAACACCTTTTAGGAGTTCTGGACTTGCATCAGGGCTGGTACAGATACACACACACAGACATATACACACGCACATATTCACACGCACACATGCACACACATGTGCACACACACACACACACACACACACACACACACACACACACACACACACACACACACAGACACATAGACACACGCACACACGCACACACACACACACATACACACGCAGCGACGTGCACCACGTCTTGGCCACACACACACACACACACACACACACACACACACGCACATGTACAGATAAAGGCACGTAGGCATGCACACAGACACAGACATAGACACAAACACATGCACACGCATACTCATATTAATGCCAATTTCAGAGACATTTCTGCAAGGTGTACATCTCATGTTGCAGAATGGTGAACTGTCCCCAAAAGCTGTGCTAGATCATCACCATCATCAAACCACTTTTCCTGTTTTCTACATGAGGTTGTGATGTCTTGTTAACTGCTGTCATCTCTCTCGATTCAATGCCACACTTCTGCCTTCTTCGACACTCATGCCGGACTGTCGCAGATCTTCAAACACAATTCGTCCACCTCATTGTTGGATGCCACTAATTTCCTCTTACTTTCTTCCTGTCTGTCCCAAATCTTCTTTACCAAATTCTCATCTCCTTTTCTGCACATGTAACCTGTTCTCTTTGATCTTTTCTTCAATTGGTGCTACCTTGGCTTCTGCTCTTATGTCTTGAGTTTTTCTTCTGTACCACAGTGTGCATCCTACCACCCTTCTCAGGCACTTCATTTCCATTACCTCTAGCTTCCTCATCTGCTCTGCTTTTACTGCTCAGGTTTTTGTACAATACACTTGTACTGGTAGCACCACTGTTTTGTATACTTACTTTTCAGTTTCTTTGGCATTTTTCTATCATACACTACACCTGACACTCTATGCCAATTGTCTGCAGCCCCTTTGATATTAGTTGACCTCTTTATTCAGACTTCCCTTCTCAACAACCCCTCCCAGATCCTTGAAGCTATTAACCTGTTCAGCTATCTTCTCTTCTATCTCAGTTCTCAGTTTCTTCTCATTGTACTGTAGTCTTCGCACATGCTGTTTTGAGGTGCTGCCATTCTTCATTGATTCCACCAATTTCCTAGGGTGCTAGAGACATGACTAACTACTTGAACTGTTGTACTTTCTCTTCAGTCAACTTCCAAGATTTCGGCCTGGTCTCAGTTGACCTCAGAGCCTTCTCTGGCCACTGCTTGCAGCTGATTGTGGCAACCAGTGGTTTATGCTGTGGGCCAATTGTTTCACTGTGGATGATTTTGTAATCATTGATTCTACCCCAGTGCCCTTTCCATGCTAGGAGGAAGTCCACCTGAGTTGCATGTTGGCCACTTTTGTATCTGATCTTGTGACTGTATCTCTTTCTGAACCATGTGCTGGCTACTATCAAGCCATTTGCCAGACAGAAGTTAAGAATGGCCTCTCCTTCTTTATTACTGTTGTCCCACCTATGTGGTCCCAGGTAGTCATCATATCCTTCTCTGTCTGTCCCAATATGTGCATTCATATTATCAACACCAGTTCATGTTTTCCTGCTTTATTAGTAGGTCCTGCAACTGCTGCCTGAATGTACTCTTTTCCTCACTGTCACATCCCTGCTGTGGGGCACAGGCTGAGATTATGAATACTGCCCTCTCATTACACTGGAGTCTGATTGCCATGAGTCTGTCACTAATTCTGATAATATCCTTTACTGCCTTCTGAAACCTCTCTTTCACCACAATTCCCACACCATTTCTAGCCTGTCCTTCTCCTTAGTAATAGACTCTGGATCCCCAAGCCAAGCGGCTTTGCTGCACTGCACTTCCATCATGTCTCTTGGATACATAAGATGTCCAGCCTCCTCTGTACCATCATGTAATTCACTTCCAAGCTATGTCCTGTCAGTGAACCTACATAGAGTGCAGGAATTCTCAGCTCATGTTTGGCAGGTTGATTGATTTTATGTCCAGCTTTTGCTCAACAGAGCTATCCAAGGTAACCCAGGTTGGGCAACTGACAGCGTCTGGCCAGTAGCTTATTGATCCAGAGCTATTGAGCATTACAATTTGTGTACACTGGCCAATAGGGGAACAAACACCCCTCCCACCATTAGCATGGGTTCCTGGTGTTGGTCGGAGTAGGCCTGGTCCTCAACCCACTTATCAACAGCAAATACACATGCTCATCTGACATTAGTCATCATGACCAAATTACCTATAGCCATATTTTACACTATTGAGTCGCTAGCCCTGCCACTGCATGCAGTCTTTGATCCATTTTATCCTATCATGAGGATACTGTACACTATA
Organism: Protopterus annectens; assembly: GCF_019279795.1. Taxonomy (NCBI): domain Eukaryota; kingdom Metazoa; phylum Chordata; order Ceratodontiformes; family Protopteridae; genus Protopterus; species Protopterus annectens. The sequence continues at coordinate 746,746,735 of NC_056744.1, forward strand.
GTAGATGGCCAAAGAGATTGGTCTATTCAACCCTTCCCCCTATAGGGCACCATGTAGCATCTGTTGCCCACAGCTCCATTCATTGGTGATTTTGAGATGGAAATACTCAGCATGTTTTATGAATGTGGGAGGAACCCCACGGAGACACAGGAACAACATCCAAACTTCAAACGGGCATTGGTCATAGGTCAGGATCAAACCTTGCACCTTGTGCATGGGAGGCAAAGACCTTAGCCATTATGCCAACAGGTCAAGCCATGCTAGATACCTGTGACGAATTCCAAGGGACAGGCATGAGGTAATTATCCATCTACTCTTTACTGGAAGTACCTGCAGTAAGGCAATGATGCAGCTGAGCGATGCAGCAAAATGGTCAGTCGCTTAAAGTAGCCATTCCTAGCCAGTTGTAATAATCAACATAGGGAAAAGGGCATGTTCGTCCATCAAGTGAGAGGTATGTACTGTGGAATTTAGTGGTCAGGTATGTTTAGGAGGTGTATGAGTGTGTGTGTGTGTGTGTGTGTGTGTTTAAGTGATTTGAAGTTGTTCTCATATTTCCACACATCCCAGGACTCATGAGCAAAACCTGAAACATTGGGTGGTAGTATCACAAACTAACTGGAAATAACTTTGAAGACATGGAACAGTTAGACCACAAGCCACCGGGAGAACATTAAAGACATTATTAGGAGACCACTATTCATCAGGCAGAATTTTTCTGTACCATTCCTTAACAGTACTTATACAAGTTGCGTGTGGGAGTAGGGCTAGGCACTAGAGATAAGACTGTGTCTTAGGGCACTTATGCAGGACATGGGAAGGGAGAAATGCTGGACACCATGGAATACGCTTTCATCTCATGCCTTATTGGCATTTACACATAACATGGGCTGGTGGATGACATTAGACACCAGGGTACTCTGCAGAGTGTGCCTGGAAGACAATTAATTAAAACAAAATCATTAAGCTGGGAATCACTTCACCAGAGATACCATAAATAGCATAATAGCATGGGTCCCTATTAATTATTTGAACTTTTCAAAGTTCGAATGTCATATGGTCGACACAATATGATCAAACTTTGAAAAGTTTGAAGGTTAAAAGCAATAGCTCTGTACGGTGCAGAATGGGAAAATTTCCCTTTTCTGGACTGAAGTGTGATCTCGGAGATGGTATATTTAAGTAGAGGGGGTGTGGTGGGTGCAGAAGTGCTTGTCCCCCTGCTCAGAGTATTCAGGTAAGTTTTTTTTTTATTTTGTATTATATTTTTGAAGTTTCAGTCTTTGCTCATATATTGTCAAACATATGAGGTTCGAAGTTTTGAAACTTCTAATATATAATATAGACCCTAATAGCATACATTAAAGGCACTAAAAAGTATTCCAACCCTGTACCCCCCACCCCCCCACCCCCCCCACAAAGGATATAATTCCTCTGTAGCACCACTAGACACCAGGGATATAATGTAGCAAATATACAAGACTGGAAAATGGGAAACTTCAAAGAGGAAAAAGACTTCACATCCTGTATGTGTGTGTTAGTATATGTACATTGTGTATGAGAGAGTGAAGGGGGTCTGCCTCTGCCAATTTTAAGTACTGCAGCAAAGTGCTGATTTGCACTTGTAGTAGTTACAACCAATTCAAAGATATACAAATTAGCCAGTAATGAGGTCTTTCCTCAGTGTGGCTTATTTGTCTCTGAATGTGATAGTATTGCATTGTGGAATCAGGGCCTGTATACTGAAAATCTTAACACAAGCCTAAAAATGTGTGCAACAATTAAGATCTACTATCAGCAATCTAACTGTCCTGTCTCAAGTAAACCTGCATATATGGATTGTGCAGTGATGCAGTGGTTGTATTGTCATCTCACAGCAAAAGGTACTCCAGTTCAATTCTTGGTTGAGGTGCCTTCTGTGCAGAGTCTGCATGTTCTCCCTGCGTCTGTGTGGGTTTTCTCCAGGTGGTCTGGTTTCCTCCCACGTTACAAAGATGTGCATCTTTAGTGCTCCTCCCTGGGCCTCTGCTGAAAATTGGCTTCATTCCAAGTTGGACTTTTTCATTAAATAAATATGTTTTATTTTAAAATAATGGCTCATTTGAGAAAAATATTTTAATGGAATGTAGTTATCTATTATGATATGATAACTCTTTGTGTTTAGAATCATTAAATACTGCAAGACAAGGTTACTGTTTTTCATAAGAAATTATTAAAAAAAAACTTTTAATACTGTATACAACTTTGTTAAAGCTTTGTATACTATGAAACTTGTTGTAGCCAATTGAGTTGTTATTCAAATCTTTTGTATAAATCACTGTGGAGCTTTTCTCCCTGGACCTCCACTGAAAATGGGTACCTTCCCGATAAACAAAAGCAAATGCATAAACTTCATTAAATAAATATTTTCTGCAGTAATTCTCACAATTTCTATAATCAGGCATTTTAAAACTTGCACAAGGGTAACACATTAAACTGCACTTTCTCTTTTAATGTTTGATATGTTAATTGAAATTCATTTACTGTTCACTGGGTTTTTCATCGATATACCCAATTGTTCCATGTATTTTGAGTTGTTTGTTCTGAAGAATTAAAAAAAATTGTATAATCTATTCTGCTGCCCATAAAGAAAAAAAATATTTGTAACTGTCACAATGTTAATGTTAAAGTACCTGTCATTGAATTTAATTACTATGATACCTATAAAATGTAAAACATTTAATGTGATGACTTTCCAGAGAACTGACTGACTGCAGAATCATTCAGAAGAACCATAATCTTTGCATATAGAGAAGTGACCGAATATATATTTTTCTATTCCCAGCAATAGTAACCCATTTTGACTCAGTTTTTTCTTGAAAATCATCCTGGTCAGCTTTCACCAAGAACCTTTGCTACTATTGCTTTTTTTTCTGCTTACTGATATTCATGTGATTTGAATATTGCTGCAGACTGTTCTGTAGTTCCATAAGAAAATGTTAATTGTTGGTCTAATATATTTTTATTTTGTTTCCTAGTAATTATTTGTAGCTAGATCAATCTAATGTTTTAATCCAAGAATTATACTTTTACTTCGTAGGTTAAAAGAATTTAGAAAGAAAAACATGAAAATGCTTTAGCATTCCGATTTTATATTTTAGTTTGATGATGATGATGACGATTATTGTTGTTGGTGTTCTTCTTCTTCTTCTTTTTCCTCTTCTTATTATATTGCAAGTGATTTTATAGTATTCAAATATTTTTCCAAATGGATTTTAAATTCAATAGAGTAACACACTTTATGTTCATTATGACCACATCTCCTGTTTGCTTACTTAATTCAATTAGTCATGAAAAAGTAGTTAACACAAATTCTGTGTTTTTTCAGATCAACATTGACTTCAATACCAGAGATACAATATCTAAAAACATCTCAGAACCAACTATCAACTGTTTTGACAATGCACAGAAAAGCATCTATAGTTTAATGGTAAAGGACTCTTTCCCAAGGTTTCTTAAGTCAGATGTGTACCAGGAGCTGATGCAAAAATCACAAACAAAAACTCCAAAGAAGTGGTTTATCTTTTAGAGCAAGAAAACTGCCAACAGAAAGAAAATGTCCTTTCTGAAACAACAATGTCCTTTGGAATGTGTGGCTTTATGGATGATGAATTATAATTTAATGGACAATTCAGACTGGTTCTGATAGTAATAGCTTATGTTGAAGATTTAAAGGACACATTTAATAAATCATGTGTTTCTTCCATATTATGCCAGATACACATTGCTTATATATTCACAATATTTTATTTATTTAAAGGTATCACTTTATTTTGGTGATCTGCTGCAGTTTTAAAAAAGCTAGATGACACTAATCAGTTGACTTTCCAGTGAGGATGTATAAACATCACTTAACTCTCTTATTACTGGGATGCATAACAAAAGCTCTTTTTTTAGGATTCTTTTCTGCACTGATATATATATAAATGGGTCTATGTCAGATGATCAAGTTTTTGCAAACTCAAAAAAAATATTGAAGAGACCATACGACTGAGTTTCCAAAAACTAAAACATCAAAAAAAAAAAAAACATTAAAAAATCTACCTTTTTTAGCCCCCCTGCACCCCCAAAACTTTCTGCAAATTATATATATCAGCTCTGAGATTGTACTACAGTGAGGAAAAGGGTGAATTTCCCAGTCCTCGATGTACCGTGATCTCCATTCAAAACTTCAAGTTTTCAAAAACTCGATCATATGGTCTCGACCATATGGAGTCTGAGTTTCCAAAAACTCTATCAACTGATAGGGACCCAGATATATATATATATATATATATATATATATATATATATATATATATATATATATATATATATATATACATATATACATACAGTAGGCGCTACACAACTCACCAAATGTGCACTCAAACTGTAACATAGTGACAGTATAAAGTTTTGTCCAAAATTATTCCTATAGAGAGATATGATTTTCATCTGCTTTTATTGAAGAAATATTTCAATAATTTTTAAGGCTGTAATTTAAATATATATTGTCATAACTCTTCCTCTGTCATGTCAAAAAAACAAACTACCCCAATATAAAAGAACACTTTCATAAAGGAAATGACTGCCTCATGATAACAGACAAAGCTTTAGAGAAATAATATAAAACAGTCAAATATTACTGCATGAAGAAACATATTCATAGATATAATTGATCTATGCACTAATATATTTGGTTTACTTCTTGCAGTACAACTACTTTCAGCATTATCGTGATGCATATTTCATGTGTTTCCCTAAATTTAAATGTTGAAATGTTCCACTAAAAAAATAATTCTTTGTGTCCTAATCACCATTGAAAAAGTATGTCCCATTTTGCATGAAGATTCTAACAAGAATGCCTGCTGAATCAGGAATGTTTTTTACAAAACAATTATTCTAAATTTTTGTAATATAGTTTTGCAAACCAGAAGTGATAAATGAAACCTTAAAATGTAAAGTTGCTGAGGACAAAACTAGGTTTGTAGTGGTACTTCAAAACTCTTGGTCATAATCACCTTTTAACATTATTTTCCTGTTGACCTTTCTTCTGACCATTGAAGTCTGCCTCCACCCTTCTGACAGACATGCTTATAGCCCTGAGTGAAAACATTTCAGTGCATTTATTTCTTGAAGAGCATTCAAGTTAGCTAGCAAATAGCATCATCGTCATCCAGAGAGAGTTTTGTTTGACCTCTACACTTCCATGTGTACATGTCTGTAGTATTCAGCTGCATGATATGTAATGGGTTCTTTTAAGGTATGGCCACAGCTCCACATATCATACAGTCAAACCCTACCATCTTTGTGAAGCCCCACTTGTGTGATCTCTCATATCTACCAGGCAGTGTAGCCCCAAATGTATTCCCAGACATTCATCCCAAATAGAGGTGAGCAAAGTCTCATATTTTTTCCTTTCAGTAACAGTTTATCCTTCTGCTGAAAACACCCATCAGATCAAACTAGCTCAGACCATAGCCATGACTTTATTCTTGCATGCAAACAATGCTACCAAAACTAAAAATACACTCATCATATTTTATTTCATTTTGAATACAGCAAGACCTATATTTACAAACAGTTATACTATACTAAACTTTACTACTAGATCCATGTCTATGAAGAAAAAAAGTTCATCCACTTGCCACCTTACCTACATTATTTTGAACATATTTGGAGTGTACTTTCTACTGTTTTAATATTTCCAAACAAATCTCCGTATCCAGAAAACCATAGCAGATGGGTGCCAAGTATGTATAGAGACTTTGTACATCTTCATACTGGATTTAGAATAATACCATACAACAGCATGCACTGTGCACAATATTGTTGCAGATATGCAAATACTGGCAACTACAAGTACAAACAATCATGCACCTCATATGACATTCATATTGATATACAAAATCAACTTAGTATATCTGCTAGAGGAAACCGGCTATAGACATTAAGGGAAATAAGGGCAAATTTTCAAAATGGATATCAACACAAAGGTCTCACTGCATAAATAGATTATCAAAAAGTGATACGTCACTCATACAAAAGCTCTACAGAGTGTGTTAATTTGGGAACACATATAAAACCAAAAAAAGTGTGTGTGTGTGTGTGTGTGTGTGTGTGTGTGTGTGTGTGTGTGTGTGTGTGTGTGTGTGTGTGTGTCTGTTTCTGGGTGAGCTATGTATTTTCTTCTTAAAATGGTGCTAAGCGTTTTAATAGTCTGGGTGTCATATAGCAAAACATCACTTTTGATTTGGTGGTTTTGTTCAACTTTTAATAAAAGTCAATAAATCTTGTTAAGTTCTATAAATATAGTTTCCTTTCTTCACCATGCTGTAACAGAATAAGGTTTTTAATTGTGACATCAAACATTCCCACTGGCAGACCTTTTTAGATTCCTAACATGCAGTTAAGAAGGCGGAGTAAGGGAACACTTTAAAGGGAGAAATATCCAAGGAAAGACATGTTTTCTCATTTAGCTCAATAATTTAAAGTGTATTTTCATATAATTCAGTTTATGATGACATTATTTTCAAAATGAAATAAAAGTTTGGCCATAAAAGCTTGGCCGCTCGTCCTAAAGAAGTGCAAAAATACAAATAATCAATTAATAATCTATACATTGTCATATATGTAAAACTAATAATGTTAATGTATATAACATAAATGTTTTTATGTTGCTTCTTCACTTTATTTATTTAACATTTGTTTACCGGGAAAGTCCAACTTGGAATGAAGCCAATTTTCCTCGGAGGCATGGGGAGAAATGCTCTAGATGCAAATCTTTGTAGCACGGGAAGAAACCGGAGTGCCCGGAGAAAACACACACATGCAGGAGGACATTCAGACTCCACACAGAAGGCTCTCCAGCCAAGAATCAAGCCAGAGAACCTCTTGCTGTGAGTTGATAATGCTACCACTGCACCACTACGCCATTCAATCAGAACTTATCACAGCTGTCACTGGCATTCCTTCTGAATCATAAATGGGGATCTATAAAGACTCACTTTATAGAGGCTCATTTACAAACTATAACTATATATGATAAGCATATTGTAAGCTAGAACAAGTCTTTATCAAGGCTTCTTATTGAAACTTTGGGGCTTGGAACTCCAAGTCCTGAAACGTGAAAAAAATACCAAAAAAGAAAAAACAAAAATGCAATAGAAAAGCAAATACTGAACATCGCTCTTCTCATTTTAACTTATTTTTTGCAAGGGCAGGTCCCCTTGCACTCCTTTATGTGGGTAGATATGCTTCTCCATAGCCCTGTACTTACATATGCTAACTCTGAGATCACCATACTTTGGAGAAAAGGAATATTCCAAGAAATGACAATTATATCTCAGACCATATTTTTGGTCATTCATTCTTTACATTCTGGGACTTGACATTGATGAGTCCTGATATTTTAAATGGTTATCTTTTTATAAATATCACTCATATGGTACATTTATCAACTTGCTAATTGCTATATATTTTCTTGGATTGGTGCAATGACCTTCAACCAACCCTTTCAATTGCTGTGATGACTTGAAATTAACATTACTAAACAATGAAATAATAGGAATGTACAATCCATTGGTTACAGTCATGATGGTACAACAAAATTAGTTCAAACGATGCTTAGATGACTTGAAAATAAAAAAGCAATAAACTCACAGACAATTGAGAAGGGCAGCCCATATCTGTAGAAGCATATTATTCAGTAATCATTTAATTGACATTTTCTTTTTCTGAAGTTTCTGTTTAAAAGTGTAGATAAATAAATGATACCTTCATTAGAAGACAAAACTGCTTTGCTGCATTGATTTATTTAGCTATTGTTTCAGTCATAATTATAGCTTAAATTTTAGGAATTAGAAAAAGTTAACTATTCACAATTCTGTTAAACATTCTGAATGTCTGGCACATTGGCTATCTTGGGACAATTTATCCATGATTAATCTAATAACACCTATTATTATGAATAAAGGATTAATTGTGTACACACATTGCCTTAAACAAGCATTAGCACTTTGTTAATTCTATATTTCTACAAATTTAATTAAAAGTAAAACAGTTTATCTTAGATTCATGTCAGATGCTAATTGCCATTTCTAAACCAACTAGCACCTTGTTTTACTTTCATATGATATGCAGCACATAGTAAGGAAACATGGATTAACTTGCTGTAGCAATGCCATTAGTAACAATATAGTCTGCATTAATGTCATTGCCAATGGCAGTTGTCCATATTAGCTGTATGGTCTGAAACCATAACTTATAGCTTTATATAATATTTTGAGTTGTATGTAACATTGACTTAATCGATTCTGGCTTATAATTTGAAGTTCTGTAGAAATGCTTTATGGTATATTGTATATGCAAATAATGGCTTTTCATCACCTAGTACAATATCTACATCCAATAACTAGTTTTCTTTTTGTTAAAACATATTATGTAGTAAATTGCATATTAATGCACTGAAGTAATAGAGTGACTCAGATAAACTTTTGAATATCAATAAAGTTCTGTTCTATTTCATTGCCTGTTGTCAGCTCTGATTTTGTTTCACAGATGGAGTCATGGGATAATCTGCTTAATCTAAAATGAGATAAAGTAATCTTTAATTTGCAAACTTTGATTCAGGTTACAATTTGTCTTTGAAATTTATTTCAAATACACTTCTAGACTGGGATTCCCTGAAGTCATGGTCCACTCATCACATGGAGTTTCCACTTTGGCATGGAAGTAATGCAGCTGTGGGAGTTGATAATATGTTGGGGGGGGTGAAGCAATTTGCACTGGGGGGGGTGCCGAGGTCAAGGGTACAGCATGTTTCACAAGATGCATCACTAGTGGCGTCACAAGTAAATCTATATAGAAATTTTTTGCTGCATCCACAAACACTTTGACTTCATTGAGTTGAGTTTACAAAGGGATTCCTGTGTTTATAAAGTGCCTGTCATGTACACTTCAGATAGTTAGAGTGCAAATGGTCCAGCCTGGTCCTCCGTGGATAATACTTTTGCTTTAATTGCAGATTTTGTAGGTATTTGCAGGCCAGTGCTTTCAAAACATGGAGTGTGTAATCTTGTGATTAACATAGTATATACGTTGTCAGACAGTTTTACACAGAGATTCATTATAGTGGAGTCAGTAAATCCTATGCATGCTTTCTTGAATTACAGAGTGCTTCATTAACAAAAGAAAGTTTCCTTACTCTTGCAGCTGAGAATGCAGACAGCCGATGGATAATAAAAATGGCAAGAAATAATAGAATAAATCATTACCTACAAAATTACTTTCTTACATTAATCTGGCAGTGGAATGCCTTATTGCAGTCCTTATCAATTAATATGTATTTGCTTATTTATTTACTTTTTTCAATATTTTGTTTAGGTTGTTTAATATTCCTTTTGTTGTATATTTTCAAATTACTCGAATTGGCCAGAAGTCCAATCTAATATTATGGCATTAGCTAGAAATAAATCAGAAATGGTACTTGGTGTTTGTAACTTATTTGTTTAGGACCAGAATTCTCTGACTTAAGTCATAAAATCTGAGAACATATTAAGTTGACCTAATATATCTGCAATTGACAGCTGAGTGGTAGCATAAAAGGTTAAGTAGTCATATGTGAATATGAGCTACAAAACCAAGGCAGAATTGTGATGAAGCCTTTAAATTGATACAAGAAAGAATATAATTTTCTATATATTGTGATGGCTGACTATGCTTGTCTTAAACAAAAAACAGAAAAATATGGCATTACATGATATACATTTTAGTCTAGCCAATGCCTAACTCAGAGATGTGACAGTGGGTCTTACATGGGATACTTCAGGCAAGTTGCAGTAATTCAGCTGAGTTTTAACAACTGTTCATGAGATACAAAATCTGGACAGAATTGTGGCACACCCTGAGATTCACAAAAGGCTTACTGATATAGATTCCTTAAATCAGAAGGTTTCTGTATTGAGGTAAGCCATTTCCTATTCAGAGACCTCTGTCAGAACAGAGTTTTCATTTGCTGGGGTTGTATCATGAAAAACTGTTTAAGCACTGGATCTGCATGCTAATGTAGCAGTCTGGGTAGTGGGTGATGCTAATGAGCCACACGTTCTGCCCAAGAAATGGCAACAGCTCCTGATTAACTCTGGAGAATGAAAAAGAGAATCCCTCTGGTGAATTAATTTTCTCTCTGAGAAGAAAAAGTTAATGCTTTCTTTTGACAGGATTTACCCATTCACTGCTGTGTGTGTAGACACAGCTCCTACCTACTATGACCACCAGCAAGTACAGAGGATCCCTTGTTAGCTTGGGTGAGAACATGTGAGTCCAGGCTTAAATGTAACTGAATGGATATGTGTGTGTGTGTGTGTGTGTGTGTGTGTGTGTGTGTGTGTGTGTGTGTGTGTGTGTGTGTGTGTGTGTGTGTGTGTGTGTGTGTGCACGTGTGTGTGCATGTGTGCGTGTGAATATGTGCGTGTGTATATGTCTGTGTGTGTGTATCTGTGCATCTGTGTGTGTGTGTGTGTGTGTGTGTGCATCTGTGCATCTGTGTGTGTGTGTGTGTGTGTGTGTATGTGTGTGTGCATCAGTGTGTGTGTGTGTGTGTGTGTGTGTGCATCAGTGTGTGTGTGTGTGTGTGTGTGTGTGTGTGTGCATCAGTGTGTGTGTGTGTGTGGGGGGGGTGCATCAGTGTGTGTGTGTGTGTGTGGGGTGCATGTGTGTGTGTGTGTGTGTGTGTGTGTGAATATGTGTGGGTGTATGTGTGCATCTGTGTGTGTGTGTGTGTGTGTGTGTGTGTGTGTATGTGTATGTCTGCATCTGTGTGTGTGTCTAGGTGGTCATGTTTTCAGGTGATTATAGTCTTAACAGTACACATTACTTAAGAACAAGAAAGGAAACAGTTACACTAGGCAGTCAGTGGTCTATCACATAATAGTCTATGCTACACAGACGATCTCCGTATTAGCTCCAGCAACTCTAAGGTATGCTATTAATGGAAAGGCCCTCTGTGTTAACTCCAGCAACCATAAGGTACACTATTAATGGAAAGGTCCTCTTTATTAACCCGTAGCAACTGTAAGGTATCCTATTAATGGAAAGGGCCTCCGTATTAGCTCCAGAATTTGTAAGGTATGCTATTAATGGCAATGGCTCACACAGATATATGCCTATATTTTGTATCGACACCACTGGACAAGCTCAGTCATAGAAAAGTGAGGTATTGACTCAGTCACTCAATGTTGTAATGAAAAGACACAGTGGGAGTTCCACTGCACTCCATTGCTCAAGTGGACTAGTTAAAAACATGCTCGGTGAGTGCATATATGTAGACAAACATGCACACACACACACACACACACACACACACACACACACACACACACACACACACACACACACACACACACACACACACACACACACTCTCACTTACTCATAATCACACTCACACACAAAAACATATACACTCGGTTGTTAAATGCTACTCTGACACATGGCACTTTTCCAAATCATCCGATATATTGACAAAGTGAGATGATTCAGAAATGTGGGCAACAGAATGTGTTAATATACCTGTTCCCTCTGATATGTTAAGGTGGCCTGTTGCTGCATCGAGAATGCCTTACTACCCTCATGGAAGGATGCCCAAGGCATAATGTACTATGGACAGCACTCACCACAACCCTTGGGACAATATTTAAAACAGGACTTAATTCTCAGAGTCTAGAACAACATCTTGTGACATGACACTAACAACTTAGTACTTTACACTGGTATCCAGTTGGGTCATACCTTCTGCACAAAATAGTCCAGATTTGAGGCTTAAATGCTGTTTACATAAATCACAATTTTCTAAGTGCAGAGCTAATGATTTGTTTCATATCTTTAACAGCTTAAATATGCAATTGTCATGTAATTTCAACCAGCAGTTTCACACTGCTACATCATAGATTAGCTAGCGTGGGTCCATTTTATATATATAATTTCATTCTTCATGCATATTGAGCTGTTCCTATAAAGGGACAGTACAATGTTGTAACCAAACACCCAAACAGTACACCAAAACACGAATAAAGTTCAACGCTGCTCAGGCACAATGAAGGCTGTCCAATTAAATCCAATTGTTGCTGTTAAGTTAATATAACCACCACAAAGTGCGTTGCTGCGAAGTTTAGATAAACACCACGAGTTGAATATATGAATAAGTATTTATTGAACACAAATAAAATAAAATAAAATAAAGGATTAAGCGCTTTCGTCTCGTACACCGAGACTTCTTCAGAATCATCTTCCATAGTCAGGTTCATTCTTTTATAACCAATACATCTTTCTTATTGGTCTAAGCTACAATCGTCATTAATTGATTGCTGTATGTTGAATTAAGCTTACAAGATCCACATTTTAAATTTCATTACAAAAGACAGTTAAATATAAATAAAACTAAAAATTCAGATTCATAGAAAGCTCCGTAAAGCTGAACAAATACTTTTTACATTTTACTTTGTTGACCGGGGCTGGCTTAGACAGTTAATTTTAAACGTAACAACCTAACGTAACACACCAATGAATAAACACATTTAAAAAAGTTTTTAAAAAATGGATAAATAGATAGAATGCATAAATTGTATAAATAAATAAGTAGACAAACAAAATGCACAGTACCTGTGCAAACATATGTGTATGTGTTCTCTGCAGACAACCCTATATGCCTACAAGTGAATCGGTACAATGACTAAATACATGAACTGGTGTAACCACATTTTTTAAAAAAACTTCTTGACATTATTTAATCTCTCCAGTATATGAATTTGCACGCAAGAAACGACATTATTGTCAGTAATAGATCGTAAAAAATATCGTAAAAAATATATATAACGTAAAACTCTTGAAAAGTGTAATGCAACACGTTCACAACACATTCACAGCACTCTTCAATGCGTTGTTCTGAATTGCGTACGAGAACATCTAAAAAACACATCCAACAGCCACTAAACATAAGCACAATTTCCAAACAGTACCCACAGCTAGCTGCGCGTAACTGGAATAGAACATACTAATAGAATTAATAAAATTACTGTGACTGTCGTTGATATATTACAACCAGGGATATATGTTAAAATATTAAAATATGTTACAAATTTCATATAGATGAGTAACATGTAAGGTCCATATAAGTTATAAAAATTGTTAATATATATATGTATATAAAAAATATATATGTATATATATATATATATATATATATATATATATATATATATATATATATATAAATATACAAATTGAAAAATAAATATTATAAATATTGTAAATATAAATATAAAAAATGTATGTATATATATATAAATATATAAATAGAAGTAGTGTATTAAAAATTGTATTAAAAATTGTATATTCAGTACTTGATTATTTTGTATTTATAATTCTTGTATATTTAATTTTAATATTCTATAATATTTTATAATATTTTATATTATTTTATTTTATATATAAAAATGAAAAATTATATGTAAGGAATATGTATGTGTAAAATATAAACACTAAGGGGAACACGTTCACCAGCAAAGAGGTTGTGTACAATATCAAAATGTAACAATTAATAGTCCTAATAATGGAGGTCATAATAAATTCAATTTAATAAAAACACTGAATGGGAAAAGATAACATAAAATACGATAAAAAGTAATTGAAATAAATTATATTATATTAAATAGCATACTTCAGTAGATTTGGGTTTAAGATTTCATTTCCCATGTCTCTTAGGGAGTGTCTCTAACTGTCTTCTGTAATGAAATTTAAAATATGGATCTTGTAAGCTTAATTTAACATACAGCAATCAATTAATGACGATTGTAGCTTAGACCAATAAGAAAGATGTATTGGTTATAAAAGAACGAATCTGACTATGGAAGATGATTCTGAAGAAGTCTCGGTGTACGAGACGAAAGCGCTTAATCCTTCATTTTATTTTATTTTATTTGTGTTCAATAAATACTTATTCATATATTCAACTCGTGGTGTTTATCTAAACTTCGCAGCAACGCACTTTGTGGTGGTTATATTAACCTAACAGTAACAATTGGATTTAATCGGACAGTACAATGTTGTTGTTTGTCTTTCGGCTTTTCCCGGTAAGGGGTCACCACAGCGGAACTCCAGTCCGCTAATGATTGGCAGTAGATTTTTACAAAATGCCGAGGTGCCAGCTCGACACTCAACCTTCAATGAAGGCATGCCCATTTACGCACGCATGTCTTTCGAACGCTACCCAACCGTGGGGAGGACATGCAGACTCCACACAAAAAGCACTGCCAAGCCCAGCATTGAACGGGAGAACCTCTTGCTGTGAGGTAACAACACTACCGCCATACCACCGCGACATCATAAAGGGACAGTACAATACACCCATTTATTGTCTGGATGTCTTCTATAACATATAGAAAATAAAATACAATGATACAAATGGCCTTAAATCAGGGGTCAGTGAAAAACACTATGGTGGTATTTGTAGTCATTCTGCAAATGCATTACTGCCATCCTGAGTCTGCATGAATAAACACAGCTAAGCTGAGTTCATAGAGGCCACTTATGTTAACATGTAATGGCCATGAATAAGCATAATTAGAAGCGCTCATAATGAGATGTAAATGAGAAATGATGTAACCTGGTGTACATCAATCTGATTTATAGTTAGAGTTCTGCTCCATCCCCAGATTCATTGTAAAAAGCGGAGTCACATCAATTGTATCTACTTTAATCCACAAACTTGTTGTCAGATTAGGTGATTCCATTTCTGACACTGTAAAATAATTTAAGTTGCCTTTTCTCTGGCTTGATCTTTTGTTTTTTAATATTACTGCATATAAAATGCCACAGTCATGCACAAAAACTTTTGATATAATCATCATTCAAACAACAAAAGAATGAAAGCATGCTTGCCATCCTCAGAAAAAAAGTTATGTATACAAACCCCATAATTATAAACACATGCAGCGTCTAGCCAAGTAACGTTCTGCTGAAGTGATGTTTGTGCTATCATTACTATATTTATAAGAGTAAAAAAAGCAGTTTACCTGATCCATCCTTTCAATATCCCCTACCACATTCTTGTAATCATAATACTGTCAATTTTTATTTATCAGTGCCACTCTGGAATCTCTCATTAAAAACAAATAGTGAATCAACCAAACATCCTTACCACTTCAGTACTTCACATTTAAATCATTGCATTTCTACCATTTATGCACAACCAGTAAAAGACACCAAAGTAAATGATTTCCTTACTGATCACTTATTTCCACTGCTGCTGTAATTATTTCCCATTTACAAATGATAGCTTACGGTATTCCCCAAAGCCATTGTTATATGTCCATAATATGAATAAAACAAGCATTTCTTAAAGAGCACTAAATAATCTTAACATATTTTCAACTGTTTCAGAATAATTCCCAATATTTTATTATTATTTTTGTTTACTTTAATAAGTCTGAGATTTCCTAAGTAATTTTCCACCTTACTTGAGTAATACCAAGGTAACATGGTGCTGTTTAACTTATTCACATAATTTCAGGCTCCTTTAAACATTTTGAATGCAAATGAGGTTGTTTTATGTTTATCTCTGCGAATCACAGTAATATGCAAATGAGCACATCAACATATGCAAGTAACTAGTCTTGGCTTAATGCTACCTTCAGGTACTTTATGCTTTTTCTGTAAGTAGGCGTGTTTATGAAAACACACACCCATTTCCATGGTCAGGGAGAGTAAACTCAATTGACCATATTTGCATATAGACTTAGGGCAGGATTCACGAAGCCTCCGTGTAAGAGTTACAATGCTTACACGGAGGCTGCAGTTAAACGGTGTGACGTCAGCATGTCATGCATATGCATGAGGGCATGCTGAATCACACCTAAGGCTAACACGGTCCATGTAAGACAGTAGGGGGTGTGTCCGTAGGGCGAGCCCTGCAAACGGACACACCCCCTGAAGAGTAAAAGTCCCGAAAGTAAACCCCCACGACAGAGTCCGTGTAAATGTGAATAAACACAACACAACACATGCTCCCACAGACTATGAACATAAAATGTAGAAATGAACATCTAATATTTTTTTTATAAATTGCAAAGATATTTGCCCGAGAGTGCGCTCATTTGCGCGGGCATGCCCGGCGCTTAGCCACAGTTAGCAGTCAGTGGAAAAGCATATAAGAAGTAAATATGCAAAGTAAGCCAAAAAGCAATAGCATAGCGGTAGAGACGTCGGCTGAAGAGGAGGCAGCCATGGTTCACAGCCCCACAACATCAATTTATATTTTTAGTGAAATAAGCATGAAACAAGTCCCTGACATATATGTACATATATAAAATTATATTTTATGTAAAATGGGCCATGTATTTTGAAGAAATGTGAGATAAAAAAATAAAAACAAAATGTGAGATGTGCCCATAGCTGAGCTACAGTCTAACAAGTTGAGGATATCTGCTTGTAGGTGAGCAGTGTTTTAACAGGTGTAAAATGAGTGCCTGTAGGTGAGCAGTGTTTTAACAGGTGTAAAATGAGTGCCCGTAGGTGAGCAGTGGTTTAATAGGTGTAAAATGAGTGCCCAGGGTTGAGCAGCGTTTTAACACGCTGAAACTGTGTGCCTGTAGCTGAGTTGAGTGTAATGTGTGTGCTGACAGCCAAACCACGCGTAAACCAGCGTGATCCGTTTGCGCGGAGCTGTGCACCGCGCCAACAAGCTAACCGACGGGCAACGTTGAGCAAGCTGTATCAAAACTGCCTTTACACAGACACACCTCCTAGCCTGTGTAGACAGTCATAAAATATAAAAAGCAATGGCCAGGTTCGAACCCAGGATACCATGCACCATAGTCAAAGTACTGAACCACTAAGCCATGACAGTTGCACTTAGAAATGCAGTAATACCATATATATAGGAATGAATAGAAAGAGGAGCATGACAAAGCAGGTTTTGTGAAGCTGATACAATTCCAAAATGGCCAATCACAGATAAGTGCGGGGAAAACGGCATATATAAGCCCCATAGGCGGGAATACACATCATAACCAATTGTAGAACCGACTTGCAGCCAGGATGTCAGGTGTAGGAGAGGGTAGTTGCTTCCAAGCACAGAGGTGGGGCGTTGAGGAGTCCAAATATATGGTTTGGCTCCTCATCCATAATCATGAGGCCCAACTCATGCAGGGCCAGGTCCTGTGGGGAGCATATAGGGCTGAGGCGTGGGACCGGTTGGCACATGATCTCACCAGTGCCACAGGAATACCAAGGACTGGTGAGCAGGTCTGTCACCACCATGCGGACCTGAAGAGATGGAAGCAGGACCAACTGAACCGTTGGATCCAAAAGGCCCGGCAAATGCCCAACGCCCCACTACTGAGTAAGTTACATGTAATTATTTATGTAAGAAATTAACCTAGCTGATATTATGGAGATGTGTATTCCAATATTACTGTATTTATATTACAGCTGCAGGTATCCGTTCTGCGAACCATCGAGCCTATGACGATAGGCTGGTGCGGTTGCGCCACCAGGCAGGTCAGTAATTCTCTCTCTGTAACTGTAAATAAATATATAAGTATGACAGTTAGCAAAAGAGTGCAGTGTAGTCACTAATTAATAAAATGTGCAAGTAACTGTGTAAGAGGGTTTGCAAGTATTGCTTGATTACAAAAGTGTGATGCAGCCTGTAATCCAAACATAAAAATGAAACAAGTCTGAAATAAAGATGTCCCACCTGTAATATAATAGTACATAACCTGCAGCAGGCTGGAAAGTACAGCTGCAGAAGCTGAGTAAAACACATGTGTGAGATATATCCCTGTTGAAATTCAGAAACATGACATAAGTGAGACTGTTGGAAAGGATTGTTATAACGACAGGTAAAACATGTCAATAAAGCCTAGAATTAAGTACCATCCTGAATTGCAAAAATAAAACAAGTGAGAGAGTGTGAGAAAGAGGTATGAATCCACCAATAAAGTAGTAATAACTCCTGAATAAAGTATACTGCAGTCAGTACAGAATGAAATGAATGTGACAAGCAGAACCAAACAGTAACATGTGTTGAAAACAGTACTGCAGCTGGAATGTGTGTCCCAAAATCTGAATATGTTGCTCTCAGTCTGCAATATGCAGATAGTATGGTTGTCTGAAATACCAAACATCCACAGTTGTCTATAGCTATATAAAGCAAATGTAGCAGGATGATGTAGCTGAACAGAGCCAGATATGAATGTGTATGAATAAAAATGAAATGTATATTGATGTAGCAGTAACATTCCTATCACCAACCTGAAGTAGTTATCACATAGGAAACTGTAGGCAGAACTGTAGTGTGTATATATCTACAGCTAGTAGAAATGTACAGCATATGTATTGGTATTTGAAGTTGTTAATTAAATATTTCTTCACCCTACCCTATAACCACATATAATCCATTCCACATGAAATTGGTATGTGCAATCACAATTAACACCCCTGGACATTTGTCCTGTTGGTTCATACATATTTGCATGTACGTTGATGCATCTGCCCTGTTCATACATCCAAACCTGATGGCCTGTTGCTATCAATCAACCCTGCATGTTGTTGGATTGTGTATTGCTGTTCAAATTATGCATGTGTTATGCTTGCTGTTCAATGGCCTGAATATATGGGTGTTTGGTTAATGGGAATACTAATGCATGCTGTTACAACTAATTGTGAATGGTATTGTACGTTACTAACCCAAACTGACATAACATAATGCAAAACATAGGATGACAGGGAAGGCGGGTTCCAGCGGACCCACCTCTCCCACCTCAGCTGGCGAGTGCACCTGGCAGTAGTGCCCAGGCCGGACCCTCCTCTGGTGGCCCTGTGCCACCTGTGGGTGGAAGCGCTGCAGGGGATGGGGCTCGTCCCCCCTCTGCAAGCGTGGCCGGAGGAGAACATCCACTCACCCTCCATAGTGCCCGGACTGAGGTGCGTAGGAAGATCCGGCATGCTGTGCTTGGGCCCCTATGCCAGCTTGAGGCACGGGTGGCACAACTCACGGGCGTGCCTGCTGCCCAGCCTACACAGCCCCGTCCTGGGCAGTGAAGGCACAGTGGCAACTGCCCATGGGTGGGGATCTCAGTTCCACTGTTGCCATCTGTGGGCTCATGGGCTCGAGATATCCAAACATCCGTCCCCGTCAATTGTGTAACCCCCCCACATGTGTCATACACCGCCCCTGTATGCGTCTTGTTTGTCTTGTCTGTTAACCTACCCAACCTACCTCCCCAGGTATACCGACTTCCTGTACCTGACATACCACTCTCACCTGAAAAAAAAAAAAAAGGGCACTCTGTGCCCACAAAAAAATTATGCCCCATACATAGGTGCCCATTTTGCACACATGTCTGCTGGACATGTAAACTGTCAATTACAATTGGCTGTACAAGTATTATTGTTGTCCTTACACCTCTCTCAGGGGTGGAAGGTTTCAAATGTCACACCAAATTACAAACATATGCACAGCTGTTGCTGATGAAGAAATGGGCAGCTATGGGCCTTACCTACATCCCTCCTGCAAAACCCGAGCTTGTTTCCCTACTGTCCTATCCTCTTTGTGACCCCTTTTTCACCACTTTCCTATCTCCCCATTTTCTTTTCTTTCAAAGAAAATAGCGTGGGTGTGCACGAGAGTAAGCACTTTTAAGCAGTAGTAAGTGGGTGTGCGCTTTTGTGCACTTAGCTAAGCGTGTGTGCACGAAGCTAAGCGGCAGTGCGCATGCGTGACCTCTGCGCAAACCAGCGCTAACCCACTTACAACTGCTTAAAAGTGCCTTAGTCACTCTGAATGACAAGGCCTGTACTTTTCTCAGCAGCAAAATAAAATACCTCCCTCAGTCTCGAACCCTGGAAACACTAGTCTGCATGACTTACCACTAAGCCATGAGTGCTATAGAAGAACATTGTGCTGAAGGAAATATATCATAAAATAGTAGGAATTAATTTAAAGGGAATATACAAATCTAGCACACAAAGCATGTCATGTATATTTACTGTCAAATCTAGTGGATTTGTAAAATAGTACTGTGTGCTGAGAAACAGTCATGCTAGTTGGTAGCTACTAGGTAATAATGTCACAGTAGCATCTGGCAAGCCACACACATACTCAGAGCAGGATAAACACAGCCAAAGTTGAATAGTTAAGAGTGCAGACATAGCAACTATGATTGAGTTACAGGGATGTCCCTGATGTGAAAACAAATGTCAACTGTGCCCCACTGACACCCTGCCAAATGTACTAACAGTAGCTTACAGAACAACATGCATTGCAGTGTCTACAACACAGCCTGAAATATGAGAGACATACCAACCCTTACACTCACAGAACAGTGTCCACAGCAAACCAGCATGGTCCCCACCCTGATAATCTGAAAGGGCTACGCATAGCTAACAGACCTTTTTATAGCACAGGCCTGTAATCACAGTGAGAACTGCAATCACTACACAACAGGCTGCATGCAATTAGTAAATGCTGGCTAACAATTGGTGCAGAGGCCATCACATGGACATGTGCAGATACCTACAAAAGCATCCTGTAATCCCAGTCCACACATGCAATACTGTCATTGCACCCACTGGAGGTAGAGAGAGAGAGAAAACCAAAAAAAAAAAAAAAAAGAAAGAAAGAAAGACAGAAAGAAAGAAAGAAAGAGAAAGAAATAACAAACCGGAAATATCAAGGCAAAGAGGCAGACAGCAGGCCAAGCAACTGCAAGCCTACACAAACAGCTGCAACAAACACATGGTAGCTATGTGCACATAGCAATGTAGGTTGTAGTGCAATGTACAAGTAAGTGGTACAGTAATGGGTGTTCAGCAGTACGTTACTGTGTGTATACATATGTGGACCTAAAAAGGAGTATATATATATATATATATATATATATATATATATATATATATATATATATATATATAAAACACGTGCATACATATGTATATCGAGATATGTATGTATATATATATATATATATATATATATATATATATATATATATATAATATGCATATGTGTATACATAGATAGAGAGGGATGTAGAAATACATAGACAGATATAGTTTCACAATGGCATAGTATAGTACTAGGCTATCTGCAGACAGTGTATAGAATAGATTTAGAAACCTGCGCCTCTGTATAGTAGTGACAGAGTGAAGACCCCACTACATAATAGCATTAGTGTACTGTGCCTCTGTCTAGTAGTGACACATAGAAGACCCCTGCTGTAAACCTATGATCTCCCATCCACTTGTCAAGAATGCACATGAAGAGTGTCAGTGAGGGTCTCTGCTTAACATGAACTGGGATCCTGTTCCACAGTATGGGAAGCCTCTTAGTGATGGATCTGTCCCTACAGTATGTCCTATTCATATGTGTGCTGAGGTTTAAATCCGTAGCTGTCGTGCTTCTGATGGATTTGGATTGTATGAGGTGGAACATGTCCATCACTACCAGATTGGACATGGCCTACTACATCAGGCACAGATCACCCCTACGTAGGCAGTATGCTATGGAATAGAGCATGAGTTACATTAGTCTGGCAGCATATGACAGTTGTTGCAGACCCTTGATCCACCTGGTGATGTACTCATGGGGTCCCCCTAGCTGTTGCAAGTGCCAGGTGAGGTACATACCAAATTGGGCATAGTACACAGTCATGGGCCTGATAAGGGAGGAGTATAAGGGTACAATGACCCCTTTTGATGTGGATGTGAATCCCTTCATGATAAGGTGGGCAAGGTAGGAAGCCCATCCAACTACTTTGGCAACGTGGGTGTCAAATGAGAGGTCAGCATTGCACAGTGTCACCAGGTCTCCGATTACTTTGTCTGTACTCAGTGGGTTATTGTCTATGTGATAATATGTAGGTACCTTGTTCGTCCAAAAGGGTATGAGTATACATTACATGGCATGCAGTGTCAGGCCATGACTCCGCCACCAGTTGTTGGTGTCCATGAGGCCTGTCAGTAGGATGTATGTGTCAGCAGGTGTATTGCCTATGGCGCCTAGTATGCAGTCATCTTTGAACATTGTCAGCCACTACCCTCCCATGTCTGCTTCCACATCTGAGAATGATATGCCGAACATGAGTAGTCCCAGGACAGAGCCCTGTGGGACACCACATGTGACTGGTTCTGAGTCTGACATGGCACCAGTGAGGTTGACTATAGGGTTTCTATCCGTTAGCTGGTTTGCAACCCATCATGTGACATATGGATTTACATGTTAGCTGTTGATCATGTCTATGATGGCAGAGTGCGGTATTGTGTCGAATGCTGTAGGCAAGTCCAGGTAGGCTGTATGGACTGCTATGCCCTCAGCAATGGCTATAGTGACTGATTTGAAAAGGTCAACCAGGTTCATAAGGCAGGATCTGCCTGCTACAAAGCCAAACCGGGTGGGAACAAGTGTCTAAGTCCCCAATGTCTCTG
Source organism: Protopterus annectens (assembly GCF_019279795.1). Lineage (NCBI taxonomy): Eukaryota > Metazoa > Chordata > Ceratodontiformes > Protopteridae > Protopterus > Protopterus annectens. The sequence goes on from NC_056744.1 coordinate 746,769,241, forward strand.
TGTATGGGTACCATAATGATCCTTTCCATAGTTTTGCAGACCAGGCTGGTTAAGCGTATGGGGCGGTAGTTACCAGGGTCTGTAGAGGTGCCTCCTGTGTGGAGTGGGACTACTGTTGCTGTATGCCAGTGTCCAGGTACATATGCTGTAGTAAGGCTAAGGCTGAATAGCATGTAATGTGCATGTGTAGCTCCTCTTGCAGTTCACGTAGCATGCAACCCGCAATACCGTTGGGTCCCATTGCTGCTGTGTTAACAGCTCCACTGAGGGTGGTTCCCAGCTGGACATCCGAGATGACAGGGAGGTTACAGTCAGCTGGGATAAGTAATTCCACATGTGTGGGTGAGGAAGTGTAGAAACCTGCACTGAACCTGTCTGCCAGACTGTTGGCATTATCTGTGTGTTCAGTGTAGCATTTGTCACTGTGAACTAACTGTGAACACAACTGAGGGTTCCCACACAGGTGTGTAACATAGCAGAGGAAGGCCTTGTGGTTATCTGTAGTGATCATAGCGATGTCCCTCCCATTGTTGGCCTTGCATGTTTGTACGACAAAACCCATCTGTCTACTACTGCTGATGAGAGATGCCGTAGCTCTATGGAAGTATGCTCTGCCGTGCAGTAGCTACCATCTGTTGTTATACAAGTTGTTCAATGCTGGGGTCCACCATACAGGATGCCTGCCCTTGGTGGAGAGGGTCATGGTTCCATTTGTGATTGCATGATCCATGCATTCTTGGAGATGTCTGTAGAAGCATATGTGAAGGTGTCTGCATTGTGGGAAGTGGATTACACTGGCCCAGTGGGCATTAAGGATACCAACTCAGTTATAAGACGTGTAAAGTTGGCATGTGAGAGGTCTCCCACTGTAGTCTGTTGTGTTGTGGGGGAGGTGGGATATGTATATCCAGGGTGATTAGTCTGTGGTCAGATGTGACTAGTGAGGGGTATCCTTCCAGTGTGTAGCACATTGTCCCCATGTTTGTGATGATCAGGTCTAGTATATTATCTCCTTTTGTGGGAGAGGTGACTAGCTGTTCCATTGCATTTGACATAGTGAATACCGGGAACCTTTGGGCTAGGGTGTTTGGGGTAGAATAATGCACCCAGTGTATGTTAGGGTAGTCACACTATCCCAATATGATGGTGTGTGGTGGGACATTCATATCCTCCAATGACTACAGGAAGGCCAACTGTGGTCCCTGAGATCGGGAGGGTGGTCTGTAACATGCTACCAGTTGTATAGCAGGTTTGCCTACGGTTATCTGCACCTGGATGGTCTGTGATGCTTCATGTGTTGCCACTAACCTGGAGGTGTGTGTGTCCTCCATGAATATGGACACCCCCCTCCCTTTCCATTTTGTCCCAAGTCCTGGGGCCAAAATGCATGATACGGGGTATAGCCTGGTACCGCTGGTGTGCTCTCAGGAGCCATGAACCAGGTTCTCACGTACTGCACAGACATCGAGATTGGTAGAATATGTATGTACAGATATATGTAATACACACATACATATATAGATATCTGTAGAGACTTACACATATACAGATAGATCTGACTGACAACAGATATGTCTGTATATGACTATCTCTTACTCTCTGTCCCACCCCCTCACACTCACCCTGTGTCTCTCTCTCTCACTCTCTCCCCCTCTCTCCCCACATCTATATGTATATATCTACATCTAGATATACATATGATATATACATATTTACAAACAGATATATATCCATATACAGATATACATATATCAATACATATATATATATATATATATATATATATATATATATACACATATATAGACTGTGTGAGGCACATGTATACAGATGTCTTGCTACAGGTGCCTGGTGTCAGAGGCATGGAGTGAACACCAGTGTGGATACTGGAGTACCATACCCCATTCAAAAACACTGACACCAGTAACCACCGCATATGTACATGCCTGCCCACCACTGCATGTGTCAGGAGGGAACAGGGTCAACAAGTGTACAATAGGCTCCACATCAATACACACAGTGGCACACTAGTCCTGTAATACCTGTATATGGAATGTGTCAGCGGACATGGTGTGTCAGCTATGGACATGTAGGTCACTGTACCCCTCCACACCCCACAATGTCCTACACGGTATGTACCTTCCATGACAGCTACAGATATGGTGAAGGACACAGACATATGCAAGTAACTGTGTCAATGCACTCAAACACCACAGAGTGCACACAGAATACCTACATAGAGGTTACCACTGCTGGATATACATAGTTCATTCACACCCATGACAGTTGTCTCCCAACCATGGCAACACCTCCAACATCCACAACACAAATTACTTACATCTGTCGTCCTTGTCACTGCAGTATAGAGCACATGGTGGAGGTACAGGACCCTACCCACAGATATGACATATCCTGTAGTAGACCACACAGAATTAAGAAGCAAGCCTCCCCATGAGTAGCTGTCAGACATACCCCTGCTGAATGTTATGCTGATAGGTAATATGCCATATGAGTCACCCTGTGTAACTGTTTGTAAGGAGCAGGTACGATCATAACACATGTGTCACAAGGGGCAGGATAGCATAACAGTATGCTGCTGTAGGCCCAGGGCCAAAAGCACACTACCTACCTAGGACGCAATGCACACCCATTAACACATTGCAAACGGAATATGTGAGGTGGAATGAGTGTGCTAGTGACTGGGTGCATGTTGTGTACTGGTGTGATTGCTCACCATGACTGTCTGTCTGTCATGGTAGAGTGTGTCCATGGTGTGAGGCCAGAGACAGGTGTGTGGGGTATTGCGATCAACACATACTACATTGCCATATGTTCTGCTGTGTTACCCTATATGTCACTGTGGTGTAGGTAGGGTTATGGCAAGTAAGAGTAGTGTGCAATACCAGTGAAATATGTAACGTACATTGTGTGCAGTGCATGGGCTGATAATGTTCCCCATACAGTACCTTGATTCAAACCCCCAGTGTGGGGTCGTGTATTGTACCTGAAACAGTGCGTTGACTGCTGCAGTATACTAGTCTGTTGTATGGAGTGTGCCAGGTACTGTTGCACAGTTGTCGGATGAGCACTGATATCTAGTCATGTACATGTGTATCCCCCAATAGACAGACAGATGCTATATATGGTGCCTAAGTTATATCACTGCAGTCAAGTATAATGTGTATTATGTGTGCTATAGTCTGCTGACAGATATTGCTGACATATTTCCCTTCTTCTTTTCAGGGACATGGTTCACCAGTGGAACCCAGTCTACTCCGCTGCAGAAGAGGAGGAGATACACCAGAGCCTGGTGCGGGATTTCGCTGTACTCTTTTCCCGCACCAGCCAGAACCAGCAGGAGAGGGCTGCACTGTGGCAAGACCTGGTCCATCGGGTAAATGACATAGGCACACATAACCGGACATATGAGCAGGTACGCCATCACTGCAGTGATTTAATTAGAAATGTCCATCAGCGTGCATCAGATATCCACAGGCAGCAGCTTGCCACAGGTGGTGGGGTGGCTAGACACCCCCCCTCACCAGACTGGAGGGACTACTCCTGAGTGTTGTGGCTCCAGCACAGCAGCAACAACAACAGCATACATGTGTAATGATGGAGGCTGGAGCCACACAGCAGCAGGACACAGAGCATGCAGGTAACATGCCATGTGTATAGTGACCATTCTGTACACTGTTAGGTTATGCATGTGTGAGGTGTGTCCTCAATTTGTAGCTGTTATCTTGGTAATTATTGTGCATTAGTGATAACCTCATTATCTGCAGTACACCTGTGGAAGCTAACTGTTGCACTACTGAACTGTAACATGCCCACAGTATCAATGGCACAGTTGTGCCCACTGACGATGAATGTCTCTTTTCCGCAGGTCCCTCTGGTGTAACAGCAAGGCAGCCTATCCATGCTGGTGAGTGTGTAATACCATTACCTTCACTACTCTGTATACTAATAGTAATAATAGGCTGAAGCAGTAGTGCAATGTGTTTGATTGCAGGTGTGTTTGTGTCTGTGGGTTGATATCTCATATACTGAGGTGTGTGCATGTGTGCATGTGTGCATGTGCCCATGTGTGCATGTGTGCAAGTGTGCATGTGCCCATGTGCGCATGTGTGCATGTGTGCATGTGTGCATGTGTGCATGTGCGCATGTGCCCATGTGCACATGTGTGCATGTGTGCATGTGTGTATCAGTGGTGGCATTGTGTACACATTGTAAACTGTGTTTCCTGTCTTACTCTCACAGGTTCTGGTGCTGCTCTGGTGTCATGCAGCAGGGAACCTGAATCAGCTGCTGTGGATAGTGATGATGATACCTGTGTAATGGCACAGGTAGGTGTGCCAGGGTCCGTCATTGGTCAGCCAATTGAAACTACACAGCTGTCGACCCCATCTATGCGCACAGTCATCCTGCCAATACATCCTTTGTCACCAATGTCCCTAGGTGATGGACAGGATACAGTGGGCATTGACCAGGGTAATGTGGTACCGGTGGCACATGCATCCCCACACTGCAGCCATGGCCAGGACCCTGACATGGTAACGCACAGGCAGATGTCCATGGGTTCTCGTGGGAGCATACGTGGGCGTACCACCCCTGTCAGACGTGCCCACAGAGGTCTTTCAACCCCAGCTATATTCTGGGCTGTAATGCAGGCACAGTCACGTATGGAACGGTACACCAGACAGGGTCTGAGGGAGCTGAGAGCATGTCGCACAGCCATGAGGGACAGTATGCGTGATGTTGCGGCTGCCATCCGCAACTTCACCGAGGTCATTGACAGACGTTGGGGGGACACATTAGATCTGTTCCACAACTATATGTCCATGAGCCAGGGCAATGGTGGACGGTTGAGGCATCGACGTGGCCGTATGCCAGCAACAGCAGCAGCTGGCAGCCGTCGCGGACGACAACAGGGCCGTGGCCGCTCACATTGTGCCAGCAGCAGCCCCAGCAATGCTGGGTCTGTGCTGTCATTGGACCACCCCAGGAGACCACGTGCACGTGGTGCTGGACAGTCCCAACAGGGACCTGTCTCCAGTCAATGAACACCTGCTTCTGATGACAGTACCCAGTCTGGATTGATACCTGATACGGTCCGTAGCACCCCTGCCAGGCACAGGTACCGTGTCCATGGCCACAGACAGTGATCTGTATGTCCTGGCAGGTACAGTCTGCGGCTGTCCACAAACACCTGTATATGGCAGCCATGAGGTGGGACTGTGTGTGTTCATACACACATGCAAAGTGATAACACCTAGGGCTACCGCATACACGCACACACTGCATCAACATTGCCCCATCTTGTACTGCTGTCCCTCACCAACACACACACACAGACATGTCAATTGGTTGTATCAGTGGCAGACTCAGGCATACCAGTTACACACCCTGTGCATATGATGAAACTGTGCCACCTCCTGCAATCTGTAAGATCGGTGCAGGAACAGGTTAACATGGTGCTGATGCACAGGGTGACTACATAGACGTATTGTAATAGTATGATGTTGACAACAGTACAGTGTAATTATAGCATTGTGGGTATATACCAGCATGCCTGATGCAGTTACAGTATGAATGTCATTGTATTGTTTTGTACACCCATACTAATTACCACAGTGTTCTGTCTACACATCTTTGCATAATGGTGGTGAGGCTGTGAAGGGATGGCCACCTACACAGGTAGCATAGGGGATACAACAATGTACATATTGATACTCAGTGATGGCCATGTCAACTGCGAATTGCATGCTGTCCACACACGACTCTGCAATGCAGATGTTTCAGGATGTTGATATCTGTGCAGTACTACACAGCAGGTTCAGGGCTCACAAGAGCACACTAGCACTACAAGGTCACACCTCATACCATGCATAACAGCACCAAAACACAGAACTAAGTATGACAGGAGGGAGAGTGTCCATACATGTCAAGGATACTGTGGTGCCAGGACAGGTAGCATACATCATACTATGTCTGGAACTGCTGAGTGAGGGCTCAGTGTCTGTTATTTGATATGTGTATTATTACAGGTATGAGCACTTGGGTATCAGGCCAGTTATTCAACATTACGAAGATACGTGGTCTATACACTTGTGGGGGTTGCGGCTGGACCCAGCCCATCTGACCTGGGAATGTCTGGGTACTGGCTTAGAGTGCCTGCATATATGCACTGTTACATACTGGAAGTCGTACACCTTGTTTGTTGTAGCATAGTCTACATACAGGCCTGCTAACTGTAGCTTTGTTTGTATGCATGTTTGCCTGTTATGTTCCTGAAACACTGATTCCACCTGTGGTGCAGATATACAGTGCCTCTGTGGATCCCTAGTGACATCTGTGTTGCTTACTGTACTGATGTCCATGTGTCACTTGACAGAACGTCACTGTTTGACCTGTTTGCATGTAGCTTGCCTGTAACACATTGCATATGATGTACCTCACATTTTCTCAAGACAGCATTCATATATGCCAGCACTAACAATTCAGGAGCACTACACCCTCACATAGTCACCTTGAGTACCTTGTTCCCCATTGGCCCTATGTGCCGTTACTTAGTGTGGGAGTCACAATGCTATGGTAGCATGTGCAAAGGTCACCTGTTGATCTACTCTCAGGTCCAGTTGGTGAATCTGTGAGTCATGTCGCAATGTTACAGCTGCCTCATGTACACAGACAACCCTCTCCCCTTCCCATACATGTACAACACATGTGAGAAATGCAACCACATAGCCAAACTGGGGGCTAAGCTCTGTTTACACAGCACTGGCATTCCCTGTCAGGTGGAGTGGGATACTACAGTGAATGCAGTACCAGTCTCCCATAGACCTGCCATGACCACAATCCAAACACAGACACACACAGGTACATTATTGGGCTCTCAGAATAGCATCCTGCCTGAGCAGCTGACACCTGCAAAGCAGACACACAAGCAAACATTACGCCAGAGCAGAGCACATGCGAAACATAGCTCACAAAGCCTGTCTGCCAAACAGTGTCAGGCCATACGGCTAGACAACACACCTGCTACGGTTATATGAGGTACCTCTATTAACACGTACACAGTGGTCCTGCTCCCAGGCTGAACAAGGTGATGCTGAGCTGCCCGTCGGGCACTATGATCCACCACATAACACAAGCAAAGCAGTCACTCCAAGGCATGTAGCAGTATGACTCAGTCATTGTCTGTGCCAGTGTGTATGACCTCGACTCACCTCCCTGGACTACATGTTAGGGGACATGGAGGGGCTCTCTGAGGTTGTGGCACAGGCTGGTATGACCCTGGCTTTGGGTAGCATCTCACCCTCACCATGAATGCTGCCACAATATGTAGACAGGTTCATCGGTTTCTGCACTTAACGTATCTTTCAGTGACATCCAAAGGGGATCCAATGCCTGTCAGTGTGGGATTACATGCTGGACATGCCACATTGCTTTGCTTGGGACAGCTTGCACCTGTCACCCATGGGCCGTTGTATATTGGCAGAGGCTGTCACTACACACATACTGCCTTTGTATGCAAGGCTGACATTACATAGCCACCTACACAGGTAGCACACGGGATGGGACACTAATAGCAATGCTACTCAACAGCAGCAGTGTAAACCTCAAGATGCATGCAGTGGAAACTGTCCTTAGCATGGGGTACAGCAATATCTATGCAGTAACAGACTCCTGGTACAAGGCTCCCAGGTGCACACCATCAGTGCCAGGTCATTCCTGATACCATGCTTGTCATCCCCTACACATGCACCAAAACAGAACAGGGGGGATGTATCCAAAGGCACCTCAGATACACACACCCCCAGGTTGGTGGCACTGCACAAAGCATCAGAGCCTCTCCATGTGCAACACACAGTGGGTTAGACTGCCTGCAGGTTCATAGCCTGGCACACACCACACTCCTATACCCAGTAAACACACTTGGCCTTCCTGACAACACTGGGAATATGATGGTCTCTACACACACCATTATATGGTTGTACTGCAACTACCCAAACATACAGTGTGAGCATTATTCTAGCTGCAAGACCCTATCTGAAGGTGTCTGATCATTCATTCCCTGCATTGCTATGGAACAACTTGTTACTACTCCCACAAGTGGTGACAACATGCTGCACCTGTTCATCACCAACATGTGGCCTATATGCTCCAGACCAATCATGTATCCCTCGCTGGTGGGATGACACCATCTACAACCCACACTGTATAGTCACATACCACATGCAGCCCCTGCACAGAACACCCCAGTCATACAGTTGTCTGATGCATATTCCATGTATTCACATGAGGCAGGCTTCGGACATGGGAACTCTTGCAGTTCACAGGTACATATGTGTAGGTGGCACACACATACATCATGTGTGCATTGACATTACTGATATAATGTATGTCGTGCAATATTGGGAACAACACCCCACACACATGGACAAACTGTGTGACAAAATTACACATGGCATTTGTGGGATACAAACCCCTACCTAACTATGTTAGATCACTTGTAAGAGTCGCATTAGCAGAGCACGCTATTTGCATTACTGGGGGGATTGCTTTCTCCTGCTGTACTTATAGGGTGCTGACATCATCAGTGTTTAGACAGTGGAATATGCAGCATGTGTTGTGTAGTAAAAGTTGCCAAAAGGGACATTTCTCATACACATGGGATTGCACACACTACTCCCCCATACACAGTCACACACACACTGGGCACTTACAGAATTCAAACCCTTACCTAACTATGTTATGACACTAGGGAGAGACGCATTAGCAGAGTATGCTATTTGCATTACTGAGGGGGGATTGCTTTCTCCTGTTATACTTATAGGGTGCTGACATCATCAGTGTTTCGACAGTGGAATATGCAGCATGTTTTGTGTAGTATAAGTTGCCAAAAGGGACATTTCTCATACACATGGAATGACACACACTACTCCCCCATACACAGTCACACACACACACACACTGGGCACTTGCAGGATTCAAACCCCTACCTAACTATATTATGACACTAGTGAGAGGCGCATTTGCAGAGCGCGCTATTTGCATTACTGGGGGGATTGCTTTTTCCTGCTGTACTTATAGGGTGCTGACATCATCAGTGTTTCGACAGTGGAATATGCAGCATGTTTTGTGTAGTATAGGTTGCCAAAAGGGACATTTCTCATACACATGAAATTGCACACACTACTCCCCCATACATAATCACACACACACTGGGTACTTGCAGGATTCAAACCCCTATCCAATTATGTTATGACACTAGTGAAAGACATATTAGCAGAGCATGCTATTTGCATTACTGGGGAGGGGGGATTGCTTTCTCCTGCTGTACTTATAGGGTGCTGACATCATCAGTGTTTCAACAGTGGAATATGCAGCATGTTTTGTGTAGTATAGGTTGCCAAAAGGGACATTTCTCATACATATGGAATTGCACACACTACTCCCCCATACACAATCACACACACACTGGGCACTTGCAGGATTCAAACCCCTATCCAATTATGTTATGACACTAGTGAGAGATGCATTAGCAGAGTGTGCTATTTGCATTACTGGGGGTGGGGGGGGTGGGGGATTGCTTTCTCCTTCTGTACTTATAGGGTGCTGACATCATCAGTGTTTCGCCAGTGGAATATGCAGCATGTTTTGTGTAGTATAGGTTGCCCAAAGGGACATTTCTCATACACATGGAATTGCACGCACTACTCCCCCATACACAGTTACACACACACTGGGCACTTGCAGGATTCAAACCCCTACCTAACTATGTTATGACACTAGTGAGAGAAGCATTAGCAGAGCGCAATATTTGCATTACTGTGTGTGGTGGGGGGGGGATTGCTTTCTCCTGCTGTACATATAGGGTGCTGACATCATCAGTGTTTCGACAGTGTAATATGCAGCATGTTTTGTGTAGTATAAGTTGCCAAAAGGGACATTTCTCATACACATGGAATGGCACACACTACTCCCCCATACACAGTCACACTGGGCACTTGCAGGATTCAAACCACTACCTAACTATGTTATGACACTTGTTAGAGACACATTAGCAGAGCGCACTATTCACATTACTGGGTATAATTTCTGCATATAGTCTGCTGACATCATTATGGATGAAGAGGTATGTACATCTGTTACTATCCATCAGTAAGGGGGAGAGCATATCTATGCATTAACTTTGCACAGGCACAGTGGCCTACTGTACTGTGGAGGCAGACACCAAATACACTGTGGATAGCCTTCTGTATTCCCTAGGGACAACGGTCAGGTATTGCACTCTACGGCCATATGTTTACCTGTCAGATGCACGTATCTGTTGCTCATATACTGTTTGTGGGTCTTTATTGCCATAGCCTTCCCTATCTCTATAAACAATGTGTGTAGTGTGGGAGATGTTTGCATATGAGTGGGATCCAGTACTTTACTTATGTCTCTGTTGTAACTTCACTGTGTGCACTGGGCAGATGTCTGTATTGTGGGAGGTTCCTGTGTTAACACATAGAAATGCCTGATATGTGTGTGCACCTGCTGAACTGTGACATAGCCTAAGTGTGTGAGCATGCCCAGTTCACAGTTTGTATGGCTTCTTGACTGCCACATCTCATTTATCTAAGTGTGCGAGCATGCCCAGTGTGCCCTTTCCTTATGTTTGGATCTGTGGACCACCACATTTCTGTTTGTGTGTGGACGCCATCTATATATCACATGTACAGTTGAGTGTTGGACATCAGGTTGTGTTCTTACTGCCCAACTGCTGTGTGTCTGAACCTAACAGGCATTATGCTGTGCATGCAGGGTCACCATGGGATAGTTTGCATACAGTTGTCATCATCCTTTCCTGCAGACCAAACAGTTGTATTGTTGTATAGTGTACTGGTGCAAAACTTTCACTGTGGTGGACAGTAGAATTGGTTTCAGTCCTATCACTGCTTGTAATGTTTATAGTGAGCACACCAGACTGGTTGAGGGCCAGTTGTGCAGATATGACCATGTTGCATTTTGTTCAGATATGGACAGCTTAGTACATGATTGTCCGACATTGTTAATGTATTCCACAACTTGTGTGGACAGTGACAAACAATGGCCATGTGCCCTAGTCCATTTGTAATGCTCGTCAGAGAGTGTTTGTCCTTCAACACACATTTACTGGTGTTTGCCATGACATATGTCATGGTTAGTGTGCTGTGCCTCTGTCTACCCATGACATACAGGTGATATCCAGGGTACACCTGCCATCACCCATCCAGTCATCATGATTCCTCTGGATGGCAGTCACTGAGGGACTCCCTGGATATCCTGTAGTGGGAGTTTAGTCGTGAGTGGAGTGAGCTTCTGGGTTGTGGACCAATCAGTACAGCATGTCCTGTTTATGTCTGTGCTGGGGTTCAGGCCTGTCAGCTGCATAGGTCACCAGCATTCAGTGTTTACATGGTGCCACATGTCCATTGACCAGGTTGGTCATGGCTCTATACATCAGGCACAGTTCACCTCCAGCCAGGCAGTATGGCACTGTGTGGAGCTGCAGTTACTTTACTCAGGTGACACATGGCATCTGTTACAGCTCTGCAATCCTCCTGGTAGGGTATTTGTGTGGTCATTCCAGTTGCTGCAGGTGTCTGCTACGGTAGATCCCTGAAGGCCATTGTACACAATTGTGAGGCTGCTGATGGATGACTGGGGAGGCACATTGACCTACCCTAACCAAGCTGTGCTTACCTTCATGATTAGGTGGGTATATGGTATGTTTCTGTAACCACTACAGACACATGGTTGTCACATGCAGGATATGTGTCACCTTGTGTCCCCAGGTCTCTTATTGCTCCTGATGTACTTACTGGGTTAACACCTATGTGGTAACTTCTGGCCATGTACTGTGTTTCCACAGGGTTGACTATACCCTATTCTGCATTTAGCTTGTTGACATGGCTGTGACACCACTTGTGTGTTTCTATGTGTGCCTTTTGTAGGTTGTTTGTGTCAGCTGGAGGGTCCAATATGGTGGCCAGTTTGTCGTCCTCTGCAAACCTGTTCAGACAGAGTCCTTCCATGTTGGCCTGTACCTATATGACATATATAGCATAAAAGAGGGTTCCCAGGACCATGCCTTGTGGGATGACAGTTGTACCTGGTTTGCAGTCTGCCATGGCTACAGCATGTCTGCCAGGTCAGTTCTGTCCTTGAGCTGGTTTGCAACCCATCTACTTGCATAGGGGTTTATAGTTAGGCTGGTGAGCTTATCTGTACCGCCAACTAGGGTATTGTATGGAAGGGTTTAGCAAGGTCCAGATAAGCTGTGTGATCGACATTCCCCACATCACTGGGCTTGGTGCATGTTTCACATGAGTCAGACATGTGTACGGGTCAGGAACTGCCCTATGACAGCCAGACTGGGTAGGGTCCAATGTCTGTAGGAACCCAATCTCGTTATTCATGGGATCCATGATCATCCTCTACATTACTTTGCCAACCTAGATATTCGGGGTTGAGGGGTGATAGTTTGCAGTATCCACTCAGGCACCCCCTTTGTGGTGTGGGACCACTGTTGCTGTACACCGCTGTTTGGGTTCATATCCTGTGGTAGGGCTGATAGTGCACAGTAATGCTATTTGCTGTTGCATTCTTCTTACAGTACTTGTTGGACACAACCCAGGACACCATCTGGTACCATTGATGCTGTGTGCTGTGCTTTGTGGATGCTGGTTGTTACCTCAGCATCTGCAATGTTGGGGGGCCAGCACTCTCCTGGGATAGATATTTGGCAGTTAGGTGATGGTGGGGAGTTTGCAAAGAATCTGTTAGGTAGGATGTTGGCAATGTGTGTGGGTTGGGTGTATTGCTTGTGATATTAGAGTGCTGCAGAGCATATCTGTGGATTACCAGCATGGTTCCTACCATCATGTAGGACAGCTGTGTAATAATCCTTTGTGCCCTGCACAATTTGTATCATAATAGGTTCATAGGTTCATACTAGGCTATCTGCCCTGGCCTTGTTTGACCACGGACAGACTGTGTGTGGGTCTCAACACCCCTTGCAATGTGCATATCATGCCCACTTAGGGTTTACTTTCCTAGATGTGACACAGGGATGGCCCCCAGTGTACACCTGCTATCTCCCATGCACTTCAATGGATTTCCCCTGTTGAGTTTGTGTGTGGAGCTCAGCCTATCATGGACTGGGATTCTGTTCCAGAGTGTCCTGAGCCTCTGGAATATGGATCTGTCCCTCCAGCACATCCTAGTAATCTATGTGTAGAGGTTCAGATATCTCACTGTGGTGTGTCTGCTGGATTTGGGGTTTCTGCAGTGGAGTATGTCCATTCATTCTGGATTGGGCATGGCCTTGTACATCAGGAATACATCACCTCTGACTGTGCAGTATGCTTCTGAATTGGGCTGTGGTTTCTTCAGCCAGTCTGCAGATGTCCAATGTTTGGACCCTTTATCCTGTTGGTGGGGTACATTTGGGGTCTTTCTGACTGCTGCATGTGTAAGGTAAGGTACATGTGGACTGGGGCATAGCTGTCACGTATGGGCCTGATAAGGGAAGGGTATGGGGGCACAGTGACCTCTGTAGCTCTGCATGTGCATCCTTTCATATTAAGGTTGGCAATATAGCAGGTCTTCCTGGCCACCTTGGCAATGAGTGTGTCACATGACATGTTATCATCCACTTGTGTCCCTAGGTCCATGACTACTTCTTCCATACATTATGGATTGCCACCTATGTCATACTTTGTGTGTGCCTTGTTTGGTATTTGTTGGGACATTCATACTCTGACGTCTCTTCAGAAAGGCTGGCTGGGGTACCTGGGTTTGTGTGTGGGGTCTGTAGCAGGCTTCAAACAGGTACAAAGTTTGAGACACTGTTACTTGCCCATGGATAGTCCATGCTGCTTCTTGCTGTGGTACCAACCTGGGGGTGTGGTTATTCTTGATAATTACTGGTAGCCACACTCCTATTGTCGTGTGTTCCATGTTTTGGAACTGTAGAGCATGGTATGAGGCATAACCTGGTAGTATTAGGGTGCTCTTCTGGGCCTTGCCCAGGTTTCTGTTACAGAACAGATATTACCATTCTCCATGCTGTGGTGGGTTTGGTCTGCATGCACCTTGCAGGTTAGACTTCTGACATTGGGTAGCATTACGTCCAGGTTATTATCCCTTGTGCTACCTATGTTGGTGGGTTTGTGTTTCCAGACTTACCTATTCCAGGCACAGTGGGGGTGACAGCAGCCTTTGCCAGTATCTACACAGCCAGGTATGCTGGGTGCGTGCCATCCCTAGCAGGTGGGGCATCATGTCTTCCTCAGCATGTCAGCCCAGGCTGTCAGCCATGTGTTCCCCCTTGCTAACGGCAATACCTCAGCCAATGATTGTACTTGATCTTGTTGTTTTCATAGTGTGGCATCATGCTTGGTGAGGGTGAGATGTTAGGTTGGGTCTTCATGTTTGCATATTCTAGATGGTGTTACATTGCTTAACACTTGGCAATCATGCCTCAGGTGGTGCTGCAGGGCTGACTCTGTCGGATGAACATAGTACACTCCCTGTACATGTTTGAGAGCAGGTTATGTCATTTTAGGCATCCCTGTTAATATATGAGTGAGTCAGAGAGGGGTATCATTCCCAGGGTTCCTACTGAGCCAGGGTATGTGCTATGCATTGCCTCTTTGCCAACTGGGGCAGGCTCAGGTTGTTCCTCCTCCGAGTCACGCTCTGCCTGTGATGGCCTTGGCAATGGCGGGGGGCTGTTTTGCTCGACCCTATGCTGGTCCTGCTGCAGCTGTTTTTGCAGGATCATATTATGTAGCATAGCACATACCATGACAATTTGGGTACATGTAGTTGGTGAGTACTGCAAGGCTCCACCAGATGTGTCCAGACACCGGAACTGTGACTTGAGCAGCCCAAACACATGCTCTATTACATTACGTGGTTGTGCGTGTGCCTCATTTTGGCGTTCCTGTTCAGGTGTGTGTGCGTTTCTGATGGGTGTCATCAGCTACGGCTCCAGTGCATAACCTGCATCCCCCACTAGGTGTCCATGTGGGATGTCCCCATTGGCAAATGTCTGGTACAGCTGCATCAAATGCCAGATATGGGAATCATGGTAGCTCCCAGGGCAGCCAGCACACACATTCATTATTATGCCCTGGGCATCACACATGACCTGGCAGTTGATGGAGGGGAAGTCCTTGCGGTTAATGTAGGCCCTACCCCTCTCTCCAGCTGGTGCTTTGATGCGTATGTGTGTGCAGTCTATTGCACCCACTACCTCAGGGTATTCCGCTATTTGCTGGAAGAGACGCATATTGCTGGCCAATACCTCACGGGCATTGGGGAAATATACATGATCACCGACATGTGACATGGCATCCAGGAACTGGTGCAGTACCCTGGAGGCTGATGCCTGTGATATCCCCATCATATCACCAGTTGGTCTCTGGAAGGTACCTGTTGCTAGTATTCTTAGGCCAATGCATACCTTGGTTTCCACTGGGATGGGTTCCCCTCTGTTGGTTCTGTATGTGAGGCGTGGCCTGCACAGCTCGACAATTTGCTGCAGGAGGTCTCTGTCCACTCTATAGCGCTCCACTATCTCCAGCTCATGTAACCCCTGGTAGGTGACCCTGGGCCTGTACACTCTTCTCTGTCTCCTCACTGTGGGTTGTCTGGCAGCATTTCCATTGTCACCACCCTCAGCAAGTCTCCTATGTCTCCTTATGACAGCTATGGCAGCCCCTAGCATGTTTGGTCTGAGTGCAGCTTTTTCAGTTTTCACTTCTACTAGCTTACTCCTGTCTTGCTGTATCTCTTGAGAGAAACATACTGCAATGCTGTTTGCAGTGTTTTAAGTGCTGGGCTGGGCTTGTATTCTGCCTGTGTAATTGCCTGCTTCTAATTGTTTTCACCTGCTACCTCTACAGGTATTCCCTGCTAGTTTGCTACTATTTCTCCTGCTTCCTTTTCCTCTCTGTTTCCTCAGGGGGGAGCAGTGCGCATACCAGCAAAAACACGCTCACAGTGGCTACCACGCACGCACACATGCTTACACGGAATAGATTCTGCTTATTCGGGTTAAAACGCATGCACACCACTGCAAACAGGTTTACAGATCTTTAAACAGGCTCCTGCATGCTTACTCTGCCTTACACGCGCGCACTCTGTCTTACTCGCGCCTCCCAGCGCGCACACGCGCGCATGCACGTACAGCAAGAAACTTTGGTGTTGGCCACAGTGTACGCCTTCCATTTCTTGACTTTCCCATGCTTATCTGTTGACACTCCTCTTTTTCTGCTGTGTGATTGATATGTTTCACATACCACTTTGTTCCAATGAGCTTGCTTTCTTCCTGACATTCCCCCCTGTGATGTCACCTATCTCCTACTCTGTTACTCCCCCTTATCTAACTCTTACACTACACGGATTGTGCTCATTTGCTGTGTGACAGTGTGATTCACTATCCTACCATTCATTTACATAAGATTGCCTACTAATGCTTAGTTACATGTCTTACACTCAGCTTCCCCCCTTAGCAACCACTAGACGGTGGCCATGTTGTTTTTGGTCTGCTAGTCCCTGCATTGCAAATCCATGCATTACATAAAACCCACATTTGTGGGTTTCTACCCTTCATTTTTCAGTTTTATATAGTGCAGCCCGTTTGCGCGGGGCTGCACTGCGTTTAAACATCGCCGATCTCTGAAAAAAAATAATAATTTTTTTCATGTTTGCATCGGTTTACCATGCCAATGGCCACATATTTGGGCATTGGCATGCTGTCTGTAACATTTGCACACTTTATTTGGAGCTGTCATGGCTCCATTGTGTTATTTGCAGTAACGTACTCAGTTGTCAACTGAGTACATTTCTGCAACTAACACGACTCTTACACGGGCTGGTTTCAGCTTCGTGGATCGCTAATCTACCTCATTTGCATGCCTTTCAGCTGCAAGTGGGGTGATTAGCATATCCACACCCTGCCCGTGTAAGAGTCGTTTTAGCTTTCTCTTACATGGGATTTCGGGCTGTTCCTGGATCGCGATGGCTGCATGGAGTCTTAGTGTCACACTTTGCTCATTACCACTTTGAAACTCCTAAACTTGTTATTGTGAATATCATCCTATTTGTTTGGTTGTATGCAGTCATCACATAACTCTTCTTTGAAGATGCATGTTCCCAACCTAATGGCTGATTTTTTATCTGCATTGCCATGGAAGCAGAGTGTTTGGGAAGTGGCATGAGTAAATTTACTTGCAAAAGATCGTGATAAACCACCTTGAAATCTTGACTCCATAATGGTAGTTTGTGTTTTATAAAGCAGATATGTTTTTAAGACCTTCTTCCATGTCTATGTAGAGGTATAGCTCTCTACCTCTCTAGCTCTCTTAATTTCTCTCGGTTTCTTTTTTTCTGTCTTTGCTGTCTGCTTGTTAATTATGTATGTATGTATTTATTCATTTATTTACATAATTATTTTTGGAAGGCAGGCATATCATTTGCTTTTCTGATGATGTTTATATTCTGATTTTTTTGGAAACCACAAGACAGAGGTAATGAATGTTGGATTTTTATTTCCTGATATTAATTAATTGCTGAAGAAAAAGTAGCACAAATGTAAACCAGTATAATATAAATGTACATACATACTGACAGAAGAAAATCCAGATTTATCATATTCATTATGACATAATGTAATAACAAGCACAACCTTGATAGGAACGTATTTCTTTATGAATCTGAGTGATCAATAACTCATTTATGCTTTGTCAAAGAAATACATTATTTTGGTGGCTAGCAGCCATCACGGTGGTTTAAGATTTCATTAGCTCCAGCAGCATTTGTGATACACTGTGTTTTATCCAGTGCAGTTGATTTTAAAGTGGTTGTGATCATAACTGATGAAAATATTAACACTTCCACCTTAGTGGAAGAGTTGGTGGAATCAATGTGGAAAAACAGTTTATAAATTAGAATGGTGAAAATGTTGCATGCTTATCCCTAGAAGTAAAGAGTCTGCAAAGGTGGAATCATTAGCCACAAATCTGTATTAGCACATTGTGGGAGGAGGGAATTACCCCCTTCGCTAATTCTGCTTCCATGCTTACTTCTTCACTCCTGACTACCTAATCTAAATCCTCCCCCCACCTCCCCTCCACCTAGACTCTTAACCCAACTATACTACCGCCACTACAAGCCACAGTCAGAATTAGCTAGCTGTCTTTACATACTTTAAAATCTTGTCTGACAACTTTGTTACTAATATTATAAATGACAAGAAACTATCTTAACTTGCAACATTTACTGTATATACCATTGCTAATCAATATCTTATTATTGCATTAAAGCCAACAACCTGTAATGTTGTTTACTATTGCTGCAGCTTTGTATCTCTATTTATCATGTACATGATGTGAAGCTTTTCTCCCCGGGCATCCGCTGAAAAAGGACTTGCGTCCAGTCGGAATTTCCCAGTAAACAAATGTAAATAAATCAATAAATAAATAAATCCTCTGTAACTCTTAGAATTGTACACAAAAGGCTGTAATTTTATTTTTATTTTTTATTTTACATTTGTTTACCGGGAAAGTCCGACTGGACACAGGTCCATTTTCAGCAGAGGCCTGGGGAGCAAAGCTCCACATTACAATAAATTACAAGTAACTAGTCTTGGCTTAATGCTATCTTCAGACAAATGTAAATAGATTTGTTTGACACTATGCTATCATTATACTACACATTCTACCTGTATAAATGAATTCCTCTAACAGTTTGTCTTCTGCTGTATAAATTGAAGCTATTTTGTACATATTTTGGTCTAACTACTTTGAATCTCAAACTAATTAATACATTACAGTAACCTGCGAATAAAAAGGTTGTACATGGACAAGTGTTAATCTTGGTTTTACTATTCTATATTATTCTTTTATGTGTATATTTGTGGAGCTTTTCTCCCTGGGCCTCTGCTCAAAAAGGGAAACAGCTGAGTCAGACTATTCCAGTCAACAAATGTCAAATAAATAAATAAATAAATAAATATATAAAGTAGTTGCAGCAGTTGACTGTATAAGATAAGAATGAACAATTAAGTCAACAGCAACACTTGCTAAACAGAATGGAACCCAATATGCAGAGCCTATTTCAAAAGAACAGTGATCTAGAAAATCATCACCATACGGGTAATTTAAGATTGAGTGGTATCCCAGAATCCACTGCTGATAAAGATTTGTTTCCTTATTTTTATAACAGACTACAACTGGTAGTAAATGCCTCTACTGATGTGAATTGGGAGGTGGATTGTATCCACAGTGCAGATAAGAGAAACCCTGGTGCACATTATCCTAGGCATATTCTGCAAAGAAATGGCTTCTTAGCAATGCTTACCTCCTGCATGGAATATTTGTAGACGTCAGAGTGATGAGGGTCTATCAAAACTTTACTAAAGCTCTTTATCTGAAAAAGATGGAGTATCCCATTATCTGATGAGAGCTGAAAGTAAAAGGTCTGATTACATGGATGGTATACTCAGCGAGCCTGGAAGTGGTTGTGGATGGCTAGAAACATCTATTCTCGGTCAGAGGTACAGCCATCTTTGAATCAATTATAGGCTGCAGGGAGGTCCCTGAATATTGCCATTCACCATGGTTGCAGAATGGTAGACACAGCACTTGGAAAGAAACAATTGGATGGCAAGGAAAATATGCCACTAGAGTCAAGAATGGATTGATTAGTCAATTAAAATAGACGCAGAGCTTGCATGATGGAAGACAAATCAAAATACATTGCTGAAGTTAGTCTGGTAAGGAATACACAAATGTCTGGTGACCATATTTCTAAGACACAAGAGAGTGTTTCTGTGCTTATGACTGCTGGGGATGAGAAGCAGGAGAACATTGCAACAGGGTAGAAGAAGAATGTCTTGTTGGTTGCAAAGCACCAATAATGCTAAAGGAGTGGTTGCCTAAATAATTATTTGGGCAATGTCTAAATCTATATTCAATATGTCACAATCCTTTCTTTGAACCCTTACATCTTATTTTATGGCAGTGGGGAAAGTGTATATGGTTCATCTAAAGAGAACCTTTCTTACATAATGACAAGATTTGAAATTGTATTTGCTATAAACTGCTGCAGCCAAGATACTCAGTCAAATTGATGTGGATGTTTTTGTTCACACAACTAGTGGATGTAGTCTAACCTGCTATGTTGCCTATCTTTCCATGTTTTAGGAAGACATTTGTATAACTTTTATGATTTTAAATGTGAATGATACCTACTTTATATCTTTTCTCTATAATATGTCTATGTTTATGAAATGTTTAAATTATCTTTCAGTATAACTTAAAAAAATACATGGGAATTTAATGGAGAGGAATACATAGGGTATAAGAGTGGTTCTTATTTGAGCAGAGGGGAGATATTTTGAAAATAGCAGGAGGAGTGGGAAGTTATGTCTAATAACTTGATGATGGAGAAGATTGAGTTGGGCCAGCATGTCAGAGGAAATGGCTTCAGATAAATTGTCTTGAAGAGCCATGCACAGATCTGAAAGCAATCCAAGGGTCAAAAGAGGTCTAGTCCAAGATGATGGGATAAGTTTGGGATTATGGTAGAAAATGAAGCATATTGGGCATGTTTTAGGATATTCACATGGAATATAAGTGGAGTGTGTTATCCTGTTAAAAGAGGTAAACCAAGGAATAGGCTTAGGCAGATTAAGGTAGATATTGCTTTATTGCAAGAAGTTAAGTTACAAAGGAAAGAAGCTCTGAAAATGAGTGTAGGGGAGTTTTTCAATTTCTAGCTTGCAGTAGTTTTACACAAAGACTGAATCAAAGGGTTGTATTATTGGAAAAGAGGGGAGCTCAAGTTTCTGTTAATCAAAAGGGAACAGGGGTAATTTTAGGACAAAATATAATGGGCCAGATATGGAAATGTGTTGCAATTTCTGCTCCTAATATTGATCCTCCAGAGTTGTTTTCAGATGTTTTATGACCACTGATTGCAGATCTTATCCTACTGTAAGTGCAAATAGACTGGAGGATAGATATGATGTTTAGCTGCAAGGAAAGGAATGTCAAAGCCGATAATGTTTTAATGGAATACATGACAGCGGAAGGCTAGGTATATGTCTGCTGGTGGAAACATCCAGAACATATGGCTTTTACTTTTATTCAGAATGAATATAAACAAACTACCAGACTGAATAGATTTCTTATGAGGAGTAGAGGATTAGGACAGGTAAATGAGGTGAATGTAGGGGAGAGATGCCTATCAGATCATGCTTATGTTAGTTTAGTTTGAAAGTTAATTAGAAGGTCTCTACAAAAAAGAAGCAGAGGTAGAAATGATGATTATGGGCAGACCCAGTTAGGAGAAAATTAGGTCATTCATTTTTACAGGAGGTTATGGGATGGAATACCTGGATAGACTCTGAAAATTTCAAACCATGGATTTGGTGGGATTATTGAAGAGTGCGTTTCTAAGTCATATAATTAACACAGAAGGGTTCTGACATAGAAGGGATGGGGCAAAAATTAAAGGGCAGGAAGAGGAGTAAAAATGCTGCAAAGATCTTTAGAAGGGTAAAATGAGGAATCAGAAGCTTCAGATACATTTTGTTATATGTTAATAATTAAAACACATATAAAAGTATTAAAAGCTGTAATGATGGAGAAGGGCTTGATCAGTGCACAAGATTTTTGGTGGGTTAGATGGGAGAAAGAAGGTAGATGGGTAGTATATAAAATCAAGGAGAGGTGGCAAAACCCTGTTATACCCTTGGTAAAGGATGAGGGTAGAAATATAGTTGAGGATGCAGCAATATACAAGTAGTGCTTATGAATTTCTTTAGGCAGGATTTAAAAATCCAAGATTAATTTCCTGGAAATGAATGATTTGGTAGATGAACTGTTTATAATGAAGGGCCCTCTGTTAGGGAAGGAGGCACAGCATTTTTTCATCGAAAATATTTCTGGGGAAAAAAGTTAAAGAGCATCGTGGTCTCTCGGGGTGGGGGTGTCCCCTGGTGGTAAAGGGTTCTCAGTGGAATTCTGTGAAATGTCTCGTGAAGAACTAAATGATTTTTCTTGGCTATAGCATTTAAGAAAGGGGCAGAGAATGGAGAACTGCCAGCTTCATTCAGATGGACCGTACTGGTTTTAATCCCCAATGATGATCAAAATAGGTAGCTGCCAGATAACTACAGGTCAATTTCTTTAATTAAAAAGGATACAAGGACTTTGATGGCAGTGCTAGCAAAATGGTTGCTATCCTATTTGTTTATGTTGATTAAGGATAATCAAAGTGATATTGTAGAAGGGCATACTACCAAGGCTGTGAATTGGGATGATGTGCAGGTGGTCTTTTTGGACATTAGAAAACCTTTGACTTGATGGAGTGGGGTTTCCTTTTTCAGATATTGGAAGAGGTTGAGGAAAATAGCAATTTATGGGCTGGGTTAAGATTTTTTATCAAAATGCTAGATTGTAATTAACAGTTAATGGTCAATTAACCTCTGATATAGGAATTATCAGGAGAACCGGGCAGGGTGCTTCTTGTACCCACTATTATTTGTCCTGCTAATGGGGAAATTGGGGCAGCAGGTATGTATGGTACGTCATGTTATTAATTCCTTGTAAATGGAAATGTGTTAGCATGTTTGTATGCTTATAATGGATAAAGTAGACCAAGTCAACACAGGAATAACTGAGAATTTGGGTAAGCTTTCTAGAGTTGTTGGCTTAGAATGTACTTGGAAGAATACAGTGCAGGTTACAATAGGGTATGTTTCTTTTCCAATAGGAGAGAACAAGATTGCCAGATGTAATTGGGGAAAACATTTAGGTGTCAGAATGATGGAAGCAATAGATAACATGACAGCTCTTAACTACTGGAATTTGTATGACTTGATAGGACAGTTGCTGTTTAGATGGAAATCAAATATTCATACTTTAATGTGGAGAATTTAGTTAGTGTAGATGATGTTTTTTGCCTAAGGTCAGCCACTTTCTTCCATTAGGGACTAAAGAGTTTAACTGGCTGGTGAACATGCAAAGTGTCTGCAATAAATGTGTTTTGAATGGGAAGGCCACCAGGTTACCAGTGGAAGGTTATGCCTGTCCAGAAGATGAGGTAGTTGGGCATCGACACATTTTAAGTTGTATGGCTTGGTGGCAGCAGCAGTTGTGGTCTTTTCTAGTGATTGTCTGGGTAAAGTGGATGCTAGCACTTAGCAAATGGAGTCTTCCCAGGTTAACAAAATATTAACTTGCCATAACTAGGTAGTTATGTCAATCCCCTGATTCAATTATAGGTGCACTGAAAATGGGGCTGTGGAATACTCCAGCAATAAGGACACAGTGGGAAGAGATATTCTAGAAAAGGCAAGTAAGAGGCACCCGATGACTGTGAGCTCACTGACAGGATTAGCAGGTTTGTTTTTTTATTTTGAGGATTTGGCAGGGTTTAAAACTAGGTTTGCATTATCAGATGGGGACATGAAACGGGTAATTATCTGGGCATTAGACTCTATGGGTATAAGTAAGGAGTTACAGACTGGTGAGGTGGATGAAGGATGGCCCCTACAGATTAGCAAAGGGAATCAGCAGAGGAAAGCGAAGTTTGGTAACTTGTACAAAATACTGATCAAACATAAGTCAGCTAAGGAGATGGAAAACTGGAACGAGAACTAAGAAGATAAATAGAAATGTAGTTTTTTGGAGGGATGATTAAGTAGATTGTATAAAAATGTCTGTTAAGTCAAAATGATTGATGGGTTATGGGGCCATCATATATGCTAGTTGCACAGATGGTGTAGGAACTCCCTTTACTTCTCTGAAGGGAATTGAGTGCTTGCAATGTGGGGAGAAAGAGCTTGGTTATTTACATATGCTGTGTTATAATAGAGATGTTTATTGTTACTGGGATGGAGTTACTTAGGAAAGGGAGCATATATTTGTGAAAGTGATACCTAGGAACTAGAAATTTTGCTTAATGTGTACAGGTGAAGAAAGAGAAGGCTGGTCAGTCTCTGAGGCAGTAGTAATTTTACTGCTGGGTGGCCATTGTTTGCAAAGGGAATAGTACTGTACCTCAGCAGGCACTGTA
Organism: Protopterus annectens; assembly: GCF_019279795.1. Lineage (NCBI taxonomy): Eukaryota > Metazoa > Chordata > Ceratodontiformes > Protopteridae > Protopterus > Protopterus annectens. The sequence goes on from NC_056744.1 coordinate 746,793,370, forward strand.
AAGAATAATATTAGGACTTTTTGTAGAGTATTATGTGTGCAGGAATTACAGGGTAACAAGCAAAGTCAAAGAGAGATGGGTTAAAGTTAGGAATTATTATAAAATATACTGCAAATAGCCTCATAGTACTTCTTTTCTTCTTCTTTTGGCTTTTCCCGGTTAGGGGTCGCCACAGCGGAACTCCTGTCTGCTAATGATAGGCAGTAGATTTTTACGGTGCCGAGGTGCCAGCTTGACGCCCAACCTTCAATGAAGGCATGCCCATTCACGCATGTCTTTCGAATGCCACTTGACCATGGGGAGGACATGCAGACTCCACACAGAAGCCGCTCAAGCCAAGAATCGAATGGGAGAACCTCTTACTGTGAGGTGACAACGCTACCGCTGCACCACCATGGCTTAGCCTCATAATACTAATCTAATCAAAATATATGCTAAGATAAAGCTGCTCTGAATATAGAGGGTAAAGATATATAATATGCCAACTTATAATGTGTATTTATTAGGAATGTTACCTATGTTATGTTTTGTCTTTTCACTTTACATGCGTTATAAGAAAAAGGAAAAAAACAAAAAGAAATCCATTATTTCAAAATAGTAAATTATTTAATTTAAATGCTTAAACATTTAAATCATTGACACCCATACACAGAACTCTGTGATGTTTTTCACTTGAGTTTTAATTCTAGAACAACATGAGCTTCCACTGATATGTATGAAATGTTAATTTATTTAAGAGTGTTTCTATGTGAAATGTTTGGTTTTCCAGAGACAGGAACAATGGCTTCCTATTTCTGTACAATGAATTGTAACACATTGAAAGCTTTGATTTATTATATGTAATGCATTATATTTGAATGGGAATAAAAGAAGATAAAGATGTAATGACAACAAATGCTCACAAATTATTTATTTTTAATAGCTGTAGTCTTTATTCCTGATATAAGCATTAATTTCAGAGTTAATTTTCCTAGTTTTATCCTTATGAGCTGTTTCTATTAATGCATCCCAAACTGCAAAAGAAGTAACAATATCATGCAAAATTGGACATCTTGAAAAGGTGTGAGCTATTCTTCTTCTGATGTTTTCATTAAGTCTAATGACGTCATTCATACTCTGATATATAAATGGTAACTGTAGTACATGGGAAATAAATCCATACCAAATGTAATGAGAGTTTATTTAAAAGCATTGTCATAAACAGAAATGAAATGTATTAATATATTACTTTTTATAGTTTAATACTTTACAATTTTAGTTAATATTTTGAAGTTTTACAGTCTGCATAACTTTGTGTGTTCTTTCACTTGCATGAATAATGTAACACTGAAATATAATCACAGGTTCATATGCCTAGCAGCTGCAATACATAGTTTTCATTAGGTTTCCTTTTTTTATTAATGAAATGATATGCATTGTTAAATCTCTTCAGGTCGTTATATATCTAGCATTTCTGAAAAGTTAGATCCTTAGAAGCCTTTTTTTCCAGCCCCATATTCATACTCAGACTCTTCTGAATTCATAACCAGCCTGAAATACTGTCATAAACTTTGATAACAGTTATCATCTCAGCACTTCAATGAAAGTGCATCAGAAACAATAGATGAAAAAGTGATCTGATGAAACATTTGATGCTTTTCTGTTCTTGTTTAGTGAAATAAGAAGCCTTTACATATCTATATCTCTTTATATATCTATATTAATAGATATATAAACAAATATTGCTTTCTGTCTGCAGATAGATATAAATAGATATATCTATCTAAAGACAGATAGACATAAATGTATCTACAGATAGATTAGATATTTAGACAGCGAGAGATAGACAGATATAGATAAAATAACAGATAGATACAAAGACATGCACACACAAACAAATATTATTGCAAATCTGACAATCGGGGTGCATGTTGTTTTATAGCAACTCAGCTTATTGAAACTCAACTTATTAAAGCTCAACTTATCTGAACCTGGAAAACTCAAAAAACAAAATATTGACCAAATGTTTTTGGATAGTGGAAAATGATATTACTGGTATGAATTTTCTTTAACATGTATAAATAATACTGTGGTTTTATTACAATGTACTGCATTGTGAAAGCTGGCAGTACACTTCCAGTTTTTTTCTTTCTTCCATTGTAATGTAACTATGGAATTGTTCACCTGCAAAAACATTTCTTCTGTTGTGGGTTTTTTTTTTTTGTGTGTTTTGCAGGTTTAGTTAAGTTGAGTTTCAATAAGCTGATATTCAAAAAGTTTTGTTTCAGTAAGGTTAGTCTCTATAAAAAGACATATACTCATCTATCTATATATCTCTATATCTACCTACCTTTATCTTTAAGAAGCTTACCAGGCAATAATGCAAAGAGTAAATACGGTATTCAGTCTGTCTGAATGTGTCATTTCTTAATATTCAACACAGATAAAGGCATTCGGCAATGCATTTCAGGAAAATGGGCTGACTGGCCGCACTAAATGGAAACATAATACAGAAAGACATATAAAGGCAGCAGACTGTTAAAAGATGAAATTGTGGGAATAAAATAAAGGAACTCAGTCAGTAAGTTTATGCTGCCATAGAAAAAATGATAAGATGTGGTTAAGGGAGAGAAAAATACATTCTTACATGCACTGAAAAACACAGCATGAAACAGAAATCAACTTTAGGGGCAGCTACAATAAAACCAACTATATAGAACCAAAATAATATATGAATGAATTCCTTACCTTTTTATCTTTATACAAGCATCATGACAGAGTGCCAAAACATGAATATAAGGCAGTAGAAGGAGCTAGGACAATGCAATTGTTCATTAATTAGAGGGACAAACCTGAATTCTGACTCAAAAATTAAGGTGTTTGCAGGCTTTCTGTGGGTGAGTTTTCTAGGGGTACTTTGCTGTGCAGCAGGGTTGCTCCATTCAATAAAATTTAAATAAACTGATTAATTTTCTTGTTCAGGATCTTCAGTCAATTTTGTGTTACTGAAACAAAGATGATGAATTTTTGGTCAAATCACCTGTATTAATAAATCATTGCATTTTCATGCTAACAAATTAATAGCAGATCACCACTAATAATAGCACACATATACAGTGTGAACATTGATACATACAGTGCGCTTTAATGGTTGAAGAGCATGACAAAAGTAAGCAGTGAAACAATAGTGAATTTACAAAAATACTAATGAAATCTAGCCAATCAAGTGGAGAAGCTCATTGTCAGCATAACTTTGGTTACTAAACACTTCATCAAGAATTCAGTACATTGCCAATTCAGGTTTAATACCTCATACTGTGGATGAATAACTAGATATACTATGTCATTGCTGTTTCTGTGTAGTATTCAGTCCCTACGCTTGGAAACCACCATAAAACCACAGTCCTCCAAATACTTGTACATCCATCCTACAAATACTGGAAGCAGTCACTGAAACACACTGCACAGCGATGAAATGGTTTGAATTAGTTGACTACAGTGCTTGATTCTCTAGTGCATTCTCACAGTGGGTATGCCTACTACAGAGTCTCTTTGATGTCTAAGTGTATACTTGAGTCCTCCCTCCCCCCCGGACTCGGTTTCAGTCCAAAGACATGCCTGTTGAATTGATCAGATTTCCAACAAGTGCATGTATACGGCACCATGTTATGGGAATCCCATCTATGCTTTGTTCAAGTTCTTATGTTTGTCATTTCTTGGGTAGATTATGATTACCCCTTAACCGTGGAAAGGAGAAAACATGTATATGAATATGAAGTTGATTGAATGGATAGTAGTTTCCTTGCAAGCATTACCCTCTTGAAAATGTGTAAGATTTTATATTTTTTCCATGTTGAAAGAAAATCAGCTTTCAACAAACAACAGTCAGTGATGCGCCAAAAGATATCCACAAGTATATTGTACTTATTTTACTCAATTACGTACTTGTGTTTTTTTTTTTTGAAAGGTAGCAAAATGATGCAACTAAATGCATTATACTTGTTTGTTTACTTGTTTTATAGCTGTGTGGGTGTGCTGGCACACAGACAGTTTTCATCCATAGTCTGGGCCAGGTGTCAAACAGTGTAGTGTACAAAGTTTTAATCCATAGACTGGGCCAGGTGTCAAACAGTGTAGTGTACATAGTTTTAATCCATAGACTGGGCCAGGTGTCAAACAGTGCAGTGTACAAAGTTTTAATCCATAGACTGGGCCAGGTGTCAAACAGTGTAGTGTACAACATTTTAATTCATAGACTGAGCCAGGTGTCAAACATTGTAGTGTACAAAGTTTTCATCCATAGACTGGGCCAGGTGTCAAACAGTGTAGTGTAGAAAGTTTTAATCCATAGACTGGGCCAGGTGTCAAACAGTGTAGTGTACAAAGTTTTAATCCATACACTGGGCCAGGTGTCAAACAATGTAGTGTACAAAGTTTTCATCCATTGACTGGGACAAGTGTCAAACGGTGTAGTGTACAAAGTTTTCATCCATAGACTGGGCCAGGTGTCAAACGGTGTAGTGTACAAAGTTTTCATCCACAGACTGGGCCAGGTGTCAAACAGTGTAGTGTACAACGTTTTTATCCATAGACTGGGCCAGGTGTCAAACAGTGTAGTGTACAAAGTTTTCATCCATAGACTTGACCAGGTGTCAAACAGTGTAGCGTACAAAGTTTTCATCCATAGACTGGGCCAGGTGTCAAACAGTGTAGTGTACAAAGTTTTCATCCATAGACTGGGCCAGGTGTCAAACAGTGTAGTGAAAAAGTTTTCATCCATAGACTGGGCCAGGTGTGAAACAGTGTAGTGTACAACGTTTTCATCCATAGACTGGGCCAGGTGACAAACAGTGTTGTATGCAAAGTTTTCATCCATAGACTGAGCCAGTTATCAAACAGTGTAGTGTACAAAGTTTTCATCCATAGACTGGGCCAGGTGTCAAACAGTGTAGTGTACAATGTTTTCATCCATAGACTGAGCCAGGTGTCAAACAGTGTGGTGTACAAAGTTTTAATCCATAGACTGGGCCAGGTGTCAAACAGTGTAGTTTCACCAATAGACTGGGCCAGGTGTCAAACAGTGTAGTGTACAAAGTTTTCATCCATAGACTGGGCCAGGTGTCAAACAGTGTAGTGTACAAAGTTTTCATCCATAGACTGGGCCAGGTGTCAAACAGTGTAGTTTACAACAAGAAAAACATACAGTTTTGGAGTAAAAAAACATTGCTTATTGTGGTAAGTGTATTTGCTTGACAGTTGGCCATTTGCACAGTGGGTACAATTCAGAAAACCCATCTATATGACAAAGCTTGGCCCATTTTATATGCTAATGACTGTATAATGAGGTGGCATGTATGATAATGAAGCAAACAAGACAATGGAGTGATTGAGAAGCATCTAAAAATCATAGACTGCTTTTCTCACCTAAGATGTGAACTTGGCCATATGCCCATATCCAGATGGCGTATACTGTGCAAATATGCTTGAGGTTGCAGTAGCCATTGTAAATAATCTTTTTTTCAGGAGGATCTCATTGCAACAGCTTTGGCTGATGGTTTGTGACATCACCCCAGAACAAAACAAACAAAAACATGATATATATATATATGTGTGTGTGTGTGTGTGTGTGTGTGTGTGTGTGTGTGTGTGTGTGTGTGTGTGTAAGAAACAGAAAGAGAAATCAGTGTGAAGAAAACTAACACAAGTTGTGCACACCCATATGTAAGCCAATTCAGAAAGTACCAAAGGCAAAGCACATACGTGAGGAACAAAGCTGTCTCTGACAGGAAGTGACTGGGTGAGCCATCATCCTGGCTAGAAGTCTGTACTTTAAAGCTTCTTCCTTAGTGTGATAAGACTCTCTGCCTGTCATTGAGTAGAGTCACCTGTCTGGGGATGATGACTCTGCTAATTAGGACTCATCTCGTTGCTTCTAAATCACTCAATTTGCATGATGAAAAAAACTTGGTAAATATTGTGGAGATTTATACACAGAACTGAGCATATAACTGAGCACCTAATGGCAGCTTTCTACTTGCTTGGGCAGCCAATTAAAGTTGTGAGAAATGTTAATCCCGTTATTTATCCTTCATCAGATAGAGTCACATAGGGATGAAGAACTGCGGTGCATCATACCTTAAAGTGCCACTGGCACTACAAAAATGCAGTATTTATATTTTCTCTGTTTACCATCCATTGTACAAATGAGATGCTCACCTTTGCCCATCATTGTGAGCAGGCTGGGGCAAATCAGAACTGTTTTGGATGTGAAATGTAGAGATCTTTCGCGGTAAGACATTAAGGCAGAAGTAGGAGAGATTAGTTTTCAGTTTAGATCACAGAGATGGTATGAAGAGGAGAACAACGTTTTCGGGACATCATCTATAAGAAGTAACGATGGAGGGTCCTGCAGGAGGGTATACGGAGTATTTGTAGAGGACTGATACCCAGAATATTTTGACCAAGGCTGTGACATGAGTTGTCGCAAGCATGATCTCCTTAATCGAAGAGAGGCAGATGTTAGGGCATATCACCACATCCATAACTTCTTTTAGTTACTCATATAACTTGTCACTGCATGCCACCATCAACGTTTTCATTATGCCCTGCTTATTCTTCTTGTGAAGATCAAAAGAAATCGGCTGATGTGCAGGAGTAGACTGAGTTGAGAGCACTGGGGTGCGTATACATATTGTCATAAACATGTCTGGCTTTCAATAAATACAGAAGCAGGCATTACACAATAATGTGTAATGTCAATAAAACAGTGGCACATTTGTCATTTCACAGGTGTTGGTATGACTGTACAACATTAGAAGTTTTCTTTATGCCTCCTTCTGTGCATGTGGACAAGAAAATATTCATGTCCCCAACCCCCACACAGTACATTTATCATGAAAGGCATTCCCTGTTTATTATTATGTCCAGTAGTATCACTACGGCAATGCAAGGTTCCTACGTGTATGATCATCACTATAGATTTGCTGTGCTTTTCAGTTTACAAAAGGAATGGCCGTCCTTTGCCTGTCACCAGTGATTGATAAATGGAAAACACAGCAGTATGCTTAATTTGTGTATGTACAGTATTCTCAAGCATCAAAATGCACCTCTGACCACAGGCACAAGATGTTCTGTCAAAATATCCAAAGCCATTTACCTTCTATCTGAAATACTTCACATAAGGGTGGTTGTAGCTGTAGGCCTCCCTGCATATCTATCTCTGTGGGTCCCCTTCAGAATTTCAAAGCTTAAAACTTTGAAATTCATATGATCGGAGTTTTAAAGCTTCGAAATTCTGAATGGAGATCGGCATACAGCACGGAATGGGAGATTTCCCTTTTCCTTGCTGTAGTGCAATCTTGGAGTTGGAATATTTAAGTAGCAGGGGGGTGGAGGGTGCAGGGCGGCTTGCCCCCCTGCAAAAAACTTGTTTAATGTTTTGTTGACTGCTTTTTTTTTTGGAGAGCTTTCAGAATTTCAAAATTCCAAGATCTCGAGGTTCTGAGTTTGATATTTTGAACCTCAGGATTTTGGTATTTCAAAATTCTGAAGTGAACCCATCTCTCTATATGTATGCATGTATGTATGCATATGCGTATATATGGTTACAATAAGGAAAAGCGACTGCTCACTTGAGCGAATGCTTTTTCGTGCTGTGAAAAAAAAAAAAAAGTAAAAGTTCATCTGAGGGGAAAAAGCATTCCTAATAGAGTTTCTGCCAACAGTCTTTTGAATGGGATTGTGGTATAGCATGATAAGAGAATTTGCCCTTTCCCCACTGTTGGACAATCTCAGAGTTAGTATATATATATATATATATATATGTTTAGTGGTGTGTGTGTGTGTGTGTGTGTGTGTGTGTGTGTGGGGGGGGGGGGTGCAGCAGGGCTTCCCCCTGCAAAAAATATAAAGGTAATAATTGTTCAGTTTTTGCACATTTGCTCATATGAGCGTTCACTCTAAACTGATTGATCTAAAGAGGGGTACTAATATGAGTGTTCATTGTTTCATGAGACACACAGACATATATATATATATATATATATATATACATATATATATATATATATATATATATATATATATATATATATATATATATATATATATATATATATATATATATATATATATATATATATATATATATATATATATATATATATATATATATATATATATATATATATATATATAGTTCCACTTTATAACCTTGAAATACTGAAATCTCAAATTTCATTATCCCGAGACCTTAAAGTCTAACGTTCCAAATCCCGAAACCCCAAAACCGCGAATCAGAAAATCACGAACATATACACACCATACATCACACAATGCATACATCATCCAACTCACACTACAACAAACCAACAAACAAAACACACACAAACTCAAAAACACAAACCAGTAAACCTACATTAAGTACAGACAGGGGGGCAAGCCCCTCTGCACCCCCATTTGAGGGGCTTCACCCCCACACACACCCCCACTTATATATACTAACTCTGAGATTTCACCAAACAGAAAAAGACAGCAAACTCACCACTACACACTCTACAGTACCCTCGCAAACACACATCACAAATATACAAACACCACCACTTTCAACAGTTAAACATTCATACTTTTACCTGCCTACCCTAACCCACACATAAAACTTCCAAACACAGTGACATACACTCAAACACATACCTAAAACCCAACAAAATACCCACTTACCATACATACCAGCTAAATCCACACACTACACGATACATCCTGCATACACTACATTCAGCGTCAAATAACATTTCCGGATTCGCTCTTATGGAGTTTCGGGATTTAAAAAATTCCACTTTATGTTTTATAAAGTGGGACCATACATATATACACACATATATATATATATATATATATATATATATATAAAATATACATATATATATATATATATATATATATATATATATATATATATATATATATATATATATATATATATGGGTTTACTACGGTTGATTGAAAACTCACTTGATTGAAAATGAAATTAATCGGACCATTTCACTGAAAGCTCACTTCACTGAAAACTCACTTAACTGAAACTCATTTAATTGAAAGTCATGAATGGCCTTTTCCCCACTGTAGTGCAACCCTGGAGTTAGTATATAAAATAAGGGGGGGGGTGTGGAGGTTATATATTCTCTTTTGGAAATAGTTATTTATTGCACTTGTAAGTATCACTGTGTATAGTTTAAAATGTTTATAATATGTGGGGGGGCTATGCCCTACACACACCCCAATATGGGGGGCTGTGACCCCCACACCTCCCTTACTTTATATACTAATTCCAGGGTTGCACTACAGTGGGGAAAAGGCCATTGATGACTTTCAATGAAATGAGTTTCAAAGAAATGAGTTTTCAATGAAGTGAGCTTTCAGTGAAATGGTCCTAGTAATTTCATTTTCAATCAAGTGAGTTTTCAATCAACCGTGACAGGAAGCTAATTATATATACCAACTCTGAGACCATGTCACATAGGGGACATGACAAATTCCCTGATCCCCACTGTTCATAACCTTGCATGAGCTTAATGCCACCAAATGAGTTTCAATCACTTCTGTTGGAGGAAACAAATTCTGACTTAATGAGCATTTGATTATATATATGTTTTCCATCTCTCTCTCTCTCTCTCTATATATATATATATATATATATATATATATATATATATATATATATATATATATATATATATATATAGGTTCACTGTTAAATAAGCAAATACTTAATATAGCGAATGCTGTTTAATCAGCAGGTAAATGTCGAAACGGTAAAATCCTGAATACATGGAACAGCGATTTTTTTCCCAGGAAAAAAAAATCACTGGGTCATTTTTGGGACTTTGCCATTTCCTCTGTGGTGCGATCTTGGAGTTTGTATATTTAAGTAGGGGGAGTGTGGGGGGGGGGTACAGATTATTTTGTGCTTGGGGATTTTTTTTTTCTTTTTTGCAGACTAGAGATTTTTTTTACCTGGGGGAAAAAAACACTGTTCCATTTGTTCGTAATTTTGTGTATTCATTTTTTGGGGGGTTGATTATACATTGTTCGCTGTTTTAAGCATTCACTGTATAATATAGACCCTGGCAAGGATTCATGAAGCCTCCGTGTAAGAGTTATAACTCTTACATGGAGGCTGCAGTTAAACAGAGTGATGTCAGCATGCTCTGCATATTCATGAGAGCATGCTGAATCACACCTAAGGCTAACACGGTACGTGTAAGACAGTAGGGGCTTGTCTGTAGGCCGAGCCCTGCAAGCGGACATGCCCCCAGAAGAGTAAAAGTGCTCAAAGTAAACATCCATGACAGAGTCCATGAAAATGTGAATAAACACAACACAACACATGCCCCCACAGACTATGAACATAAAATGTACAAATGAACATCTTATAATTTTTTTTAAATTGTAAAGATGTTTGCCCGTGAGTGCGCTCGTTTGCGCTGGCGTGCCCGTAGCGCAGCCACAGTTAGCAGTCAGTGGGAAAGCATATAAGAACTAAATATGCAAAGTAAGCCAAGAAGCAATAGCGTAGCATTAGAGACGTCGGCTGAAGAGCAGGCATCCATGGTTCGAGCCCCCACAACATCAATTTTTTTTTTTAGTAAAATAAGCACGAAACAAGTCCCTGACAAATATGTACACATATAAAATCACAATTTATGTAAAATGTAATGAAATAGTCCATTTATTTTGAAGAAATGTGAGGTAACAAAACAATAAAAAATGCCAGATGTGCCTATAGCTGAGCTACAGTTTAACAAGGTGAGTGCATCTGCCCGTAGCTGAGCAGTGGTTTAACAGGTGGAAAATGAGTTCCCGTAGCTGAGCAGTGGTTTAACAGGCGCAAAATGAGTGCCTGTAGCTGAGCAGTGGTTTCACATGGTGAAACTGTGTGACCCTAGCTGTGCTGAGCATAATATGCGTGCTGACAGCCAAATGAGGCGTGAACCAGTGCACCCAGTTTGCGCGGAGCTGCGCACCGCGCTAACAAGATAACCGGCGGGCAACGTTGAGCAAGCTGTAACAAAACTGCCTTTATACAGACACACCCCCTAGCCTGTCTAGACAGTCATAAAATATAAAAAGCAGTGGCCAGGTTTGAACCCAGGATACCATGCACCATAGTCAAGGTACTGAACCACTAAGCCACGACAGCTGTACTCAGCAAGCTAGTAATAGCAAATATATAGGAATGAATAGAAAGTGGAGCATGACAAAGCAGGTTTTGTGAAGTGGATACAATTCCAAAATGGCCAATCACAGATAAGTGCGGGAAAAACGACATATATAAGCCCCATAGCCGGGAATACACAGCATAAACGATTGTAGAACTGACTTGCAGCCAGAATGTCAGGTGTAGGTGAGGGTAGTTGCTTCCGAGCACAGAGGTGGGGCATTGAGGAGTCCAGATACATGGTCTGGCTCCTAGTCCACAATCATGAGGCCCAACTCATGCAGGGCCAGGTCCTGTGGGGAGCATATAGGGCTGAGGCGTGGGACCGGTTGGCTCATGATCTCAACAGTGCCACAGGGATTCCAAGGACTGGTGAGCAGATCCGTCACCACCATGCGGACCTGAAGAGACGCAAGCAGGACCAATTGAACCTTTGGATACAGGAGGCCCGGCAAATGCCCAACGCCCCACTACTGAGTAAGTTACATTTAATTATGTATGTAAGAAATTAAATTAGCTGATATTATGGAGATGTGTATTCCAATATTACTTCATTTATATTACAGCTGCAGGTGTCCGTTCTGCGAACCGCAGAGCCTATGGCGATAGGCTGGTGTGGTTGCGCCACCAGGCAGGTCAGTAATCCACTCCCAGTAACTGTAAAGAAATATCAAAGTATGACAGTTAGCAAAAGAGTGCAGTGTAGTCACTAAGTAATGAAATGTGCAAGTAACAGTGTAAAAGTGTTTGCAAGTATTGCTTGATTACAAAAGTGTGTTGCAGTCTGTAATCCAAACAGAAAAATGAAAATGTCTGAAATAAACATGCCCCACCTGTAATATAATAGTACACAACCTGCAGCAGGCTGAAAAGTACAGCTGCAGAAGATGAGCAAATCACATGTGTGAAATATATCCCTGTTGAAATACTGAAACATGACAGAAGTGAGACTGCTGGAAAGGATTGTAATAACTACAGGTAAAACATGTCAATAAAGCCTAGAAGTAAGTACCATCCTGAATAGTAAAATGAAAACAAGTGAGAGAGTGTGAGAAAGAGTTATGAATCCACCAATAAAGTAGTAAGAACCCCTGAATAAAGTATACTGCAGTCAGTACAGAATGAAATGAATGTGACAAGTAGAACCAAACTGCAAAATGTGTCCAAAGTATTGCTGCAGCTGGAATGTGTATCCCAAAATCTGGATATGTTGCTCTCAGTCTGCAATATGCAGATAGTATGATTGTCTGAAATATCAAACATCCACAGTTGTCTATAGCTATATAAAGCAAATGTAGGAGGATGATGTAGCTAAACAAAGCCAGATATGAACGTGTATGAATAACAATAAAATGCATATTGATGTAGCAGTAACAGTCCTATCACCAAATTGAAGTAGTTATCATATAGGAAACTGTAGTTAGAACAGTAGTGTGTATATATCTGTAGCTATTAGAAATGTACAGCATATGTATTGGTATTCGAAGGTGTTAATAATATTTTCTTCACCCCACCCTATAACCACATATAATCCATTCCACGTGAAATTGGTATGTGCAATCACAATTAACACCCCTGGACATTTGTCCTGTTGGGTCATAAATATTTGCATGTCCGTTGATGCATCTGCCCTGCTCATACATCCAAACCTGATGGCCTGTTGCCATCAATCAACCCTGCATGTTGTTGGACTGTGTATTGCTGTTCAAATTATGCATGTGTTATGGTCGCTGTTCAATGGTGTGAATATCTGGGTGTTTGGTTAATGGGAATACTAATGCATGCTGTTACAACTAATTGCGAATGGTATTGTATGTTACTAACCCAAACTGTCATGACATAATGCAAAACATAGGACGACAGGGAAGACGGGTTCCAGCGGACCCACCTCTCCCACCTCAGCTGGCGAGTGCACCTGGCACTAGTGCCCAGTCTGTACCCTCCTCCGGTGGCCCTGTGCCACCTGCAGGTGGAAGCGCTGCAGGGGATGGGGCCCGTCCCCCCTCTGCAAGCATGGCCGGAGGAGAACCACCACTCACCCTCAGTAGCGTCCAGACTGTGGTGCATAGGGAGATCCGAGACTCTGTTCTTGGGCCCCTACACCAGCTTGAGGCACAGGTGGCACAACTTACGGGCATGCCTGTTGCCTGGCCTACACAGCCCCCACCACATCCCCGTCCTGGGCAGTGAAGGAACAGTGGCAACTGCCCATGGGTGGGGATATCAGTTCCACTGTTGCCATCTGTGGGCTCATGGTCTCTGGATATCCAAACCTCCGTCCCCGTCAATTGTGTAACCCCCCCACACGTGTCATACACCACCCCTGTATGTGTCTTGTTTGTCTTGTCTGTTGACCTACCCAACCTACCTCCCCAGCTATACCGACTTCCTTCACCTGACATACCACTCTCACCTGAAAAAAAAAAGGGGGCACTCTGTACCCACAAAAAAATTACGCCCCATACATAGCTGCCCATTCCGCACATATGTCTGCCGGACATGGAAACTATCAATTACAATTGGCTGTACAACAAGTATTATTGTTGTCCTTACACCTCTCTCAGGGGTGGAAGGTATCAAATGTCACACCAAATTACAAACATATGCACAGCTGTTGCTGATGAAGAAATGGGCAGCTATGGGCCTCACCTACATCCCTCCTGCAAAACCCAAGCTTGTTTCCCTACTGTCTTACCCTCTTTGTGACCCCTTTTTCACCACTTTCCTGTCTCCCCATTTTTATTTCTTTCAAAGAAAATAGCGCGGGTGTGCACAAGAGTAAGCACGTTTAAGCGGTTGTAAGTGGGTGTGCGCAGAGCTGAACACCAGTGCGTATGCGGGAGCTCCGCGCAAACCAGCGCTAACCCGGTTACAACTGCCTAAAAGTGCCTTAGGCACTCTGATTGACAGGTCCTGTAGTCAGTTCAAAAGCAAAATAAAATCCCACTGTCAGTCCCGAACCCAGGACCTTGGAAACAGTAGTTTGCATGACTTACCACTAAGCCATGACTGTTACACAAGAGCATTGTGCTAAAATAAATATATCATGTAATAGTAGGAATGAATGCAAAGGGAATATAGGATGTGTAGTACACAAAGCATGTCATTTAGAATTACTGTCAAAACTAGTGGATTTCCATAATAGTAGTGTGTAAACAGAAACAGCCATACTAGTTGGTAGCTAGTAGGTAATAATGTCACTGTAGCACCTTGCAAGCCGCACACATACTCACAGCAGGATTATCACTGCCCATAACCCACAACCTCTTACAGGAACACATCCGGACCAAGTAATAAAATATGTGTAGCAAAGGGCCAAAACCAGGGACACATTACAAATAATGTTACAACAAACTTAGACAGTTCAGAGAGTAACAGGTTCTGCATTTTGTGGGATGTTTGGAAGGGTATGAAGTCTGAAACTTGAATGTTTGTCACTATATTCTGACTTGAGCCCAGAGTGATTTGCCAGAAAAAGCTGTGCATGAGATATTGACAAAAATATGAGGCAAAAATGTGGACAACCTGCAAATATTTGTACACATGAGAGGTCTGACACCACCATATTTGAATAGTGAAGAGCCTAGACATAGCAACAGTGAATGAGTTACGGGGATGCCCCACAGACTCCATGTGAAATGTACAAACAGGAGGCAGAAAGGTGTTACAACACATGCAATGGTAACTATGGAGTCCTGAAAGTATGCACCAATTGCATGGCAGATAAAGTGTAGTAATACATATGCTCATGCTATCCCACAGTCACAACTGCAGCATACCAGACAATTTAATGGGTGTACCCCACTGATATGTACCATTCCATGAGGCAGATAACAGATGCACCTGAGAGTCTCTGGGGCCTGCTCAGCAGCATACGCAAATACCCTAATAGATGTCAAGGCCCACACCATGGCCAGACCACACTGCATGCTGTAACACCCTAGCAGATATAGCAAGCATTCCAAGGTGTGAATGTACATGGAAAATAGGAAAGCCACAGCAGCACACTACAGTCAGGACACCTAGCAGGCATACAAGTAGTGACTGTAAAGGGCAAATATTGAAGCCATAGCAACAAAGTGCAAGCAAAAGTGCAAGGAAAGCACACACACACACACATTAACAGTAGTAGTAGTCGTAGGTGTCAGTGTACATAGACAGTACAGGAAACTGGAGAAATGAATGAAGGAATGTTAATCTACAACACAGCTGGAAATATGAGAGAGATACCAACCTTTACACTCACAGAACATTGTCCACAGCATACCAGCATGGTCCCTGCCCTTAAAATCTGAAAGGTCTACGCCTCTCTCACATACCTTTTTATAGCACTGTTCTGAAATCACAGTGAGAACTGCAATCAGTACACAACTGGCTGCATGCAATTAGCAAATGCTGGCTAACAATTGGTGCAGAGGCCATCACATGGACATATGCAGATACCTACAAAAGTATGCTGTACTCCCAATCCACACATGCAATACTTTCATTGCACCCTGAGGAGGAAGTGAGAGACAGACAGAGAGAGACAGAGACAGAGACAGAGAAAAATGAAATTAAACATACACAAACAAAACTGTTCAGCAACAGCCACCTCAAAGCTGACAACTGGCAAGTGGAGCAGCAGGACACAAAACCAGATGGCAACAGAAGCAGCTGTGACAAACACAGCTAATGTAAAGTAATACTATAAAGGTCTACATACTGTGAACCCTCCATATGTGTCATTGGTCTGTATCCATATGTATATGAAGATGTGCAAAGGGCAGGGGACATAAAGCAACTATCAGTGAAGGCTGTACATACATTTGTATGTGAGAGCATATATGTGCACATATCAACATAGGTTGAATGTAGGTTGTAGAGCAATGTACAAAGTAGGTTTCACAGTTATGTATGTTTAGCAGTATGTTAGTGTGTGTATACAGTATGGTAGACAAACATGTTGATATACCTGTCTATCATATGGATACGTATGTATGTCAAAATATGTATGTATGTATATATATATATATATATATATATATATATATATATATATATATATATATATATATATATATATGTAATATGCATATATGTATACATACATAGAGAGAGATGTAGGAATACATAGACAGATGTAGATAGATAGAATATGTACAAACATATATATGTAATACACACATACAGATATAGATATATGTAGATACATATACATAGACAGACTGATCTGACTATCTACAGGTATGACTGTATATGACGACCTCAACACCCCTGTCCCACCCCTCTGTCACTCTCACCCCTCTGTGTCACACACCCCCTCCCCATATCTATAGCAATATATGTACATCAATATATATATGTGTATATGTATACGGACATATATACATATATACATATAGATATATCTATATACATATATATATATATATATATATATATATATATATATATATATATAGAGAGAGAGAGAGAGAGAGAGATGTATATATATTCTGAGAGAGGCACATGTGTACAGATGTATTGCAACAGGTGCCTGGTGACAAAGGCATGGAATGAACACCAGTGTCAAAACTGGAGTACCATACCCCATTTCAAATCACCTACACCAGTGACCACCAGATATGTGATTGGCTGCCCACCACTGCATGTGTCAGGGGTGAACAGGGTCATAAATGTGTACAATAGTCCCCCCAATGATATTCACAGTGGCACACTATTCCTGGAATACCTGCACATGGTATGTGCCAGCAGACATGGTGTGTCAGCTATGGACATGTAGGTCAGTTTACCCATCCACACCACATAATGGCTGCCATGGTATGTACCTCACATGACAGCTACAGACATGGAGAAGGACACAGTGACATGTACAACACTGTGACAATGTACTCAAACACATTACCAATGCACAGTGACTGACAACACCACAGAGTACACACATACTACCCACATAGAGGTTACCACTCCTGGATTTACATACGTAAGTCACACCCATGACAGATGTCCAACAACCATAGTAACACCTCACACCATCCACAACCTAAATGACTGCTGCGTGTCATCCATGTCACTGCAATAGAGAGCACATGTGGAGGTAAAGGTTCCTACCCACAGATAAGACATACCCTGCAATAAACCACACAGTGTTAAGAAGCAAGACTCCCCATGAGTACACGTCACACATACCCCTGCTGAATGTTAGTCAGATAGGTAATATGCCATATGAGTCACCCTGTGTAACTGTGTGACAGCAGCAGGTACCATCACACCACATGTGTCACAATGGTCAGGGTAGCAGAACAGTATGCTGCTGTAGTCCCAGGGGCAATAGCATAGTGTATAGTATTGTATTGTAATGTATTGTATTGTGTTGTAGTGTATTGGTATGTTGAGGTGCATCCTTCATGGAGTGGAACCACTGCTGCTGTGCGCCAGTGTACAGGTACATATCCTGTAGTCAGGCTAGTGTTACATAGCACTTCTATATGTGTGTTAAGCTCCTGCCAGAGTTCATGTAGCATGCAACCGGGGATACCATCAGGTCCCAGTCATGTTGTGTATTCTGCTTTCCTGAGGGCGGCTCTCACCTGGACATCTGTGATGACAGGGAGGTTACAGTCAGCTGGGATAACTATGTCATATTTTGGGGGAGAAGGAGGGGTGACACCTGCACTGAACCTGTCTGCCACAATGTTGTCAATATCTGTGGTTTCAGTGAATTATTTGTTGTTGTGTACTAACTATGAGCATAGAGGAGGGATTCTGACCAGGTTGCTAACAGAAATGAAGAAGGCCTTCTGGTTATCTGTAGTGTCCCTCTTGATTTCCCTCTCAAAGTTGCCCATGGATGTTTGTATGAGGGAAAATAGATCCTTACTAGTTCTGCTCAGACATGCCTTCCCTTTATGGACTTATGCTCTGTCTTGCAGTAGCTTCCATCTTTTGTAATACAATATGTCTATGGCTGGGGTCCACCAGACAGGATGCTGTCCCTTTGTGGAGAGTGTCTTGGTCATATATGGGATTGCATGATCCATACATTCTCGGAGATGTCCATAGAAAGCATTTGTGTAGGGGTCAGCATTGTGGGTTGTGTCTTCCATTGGCCCAGTGGGCTGAAAGGATACCATGTCACTGTTACAAAGTGTAAAGTTTGCATCTGCAATGTTATTCACTATAGTCGTTTGTGCTGGTGGTGGAGGTGGGATATGTATATCCAGGGCAATTAGTTTGTGGCAAGCTCACAGTAGTTGATGATGTAGGCCATACAGTACCTAGATACAAACCCCCAGAGTGAGGAGGTGCTCTGGACCTCAATCAGTGTTCTGACTGCTGGGGGTTGGTAGTATGTCGTATGGAGTGTGCCAGGTACTGTTGCACAGTTGCTGGCTGGGCACTGATACCTGGCCATTTACATGTGTATCCACCAATAGACAGACAGATGCTATATATGTGAGATATGTTGTATCATAACAGTCGAGTAGCATGTGTAGTATGTGTGCCAAATTCTGCTGACATATATTGCTGATATCAGGTTATTTTCTTTTTCAGGTACATGGCTCACCACGAAATCCAGCTTACTCCGCAGCTGAGGATGAGGAGATACACCAGAGCCTGGTGCAGGATTATGCAATACTCTTTTCCCGCACCAGCCAGAATCAGCAGGAGAGGGCTGCACTGTGGCAAGACCTGGTCCATCGGGTAAATGACATAGGCACGCATAATAGGACATATGAGCAGGTACGACATCACTGCAGTGATTTAATCAGAAATGTCCATCAGCGTGCGTTGGATATTCACAGGCAACAGGTCGCCACAGGTGGTGGGGTGGCTACACATCCCCCACTCACCAGACTGGAGGGACTACTCATGAGTTTAGTGGCTCCAGTCCGCCAGCAACAACAACAGCAGCAGACATGCATTATGATGGAGGCTGGAGCCACGCAGCAGCAAGACTATGAGCGTGCAGGTAATATGCCATATGTATAGTTGACTGTTGTGTACACTGGTAGTTAATGCATGTGTGAGGTGTGTCCTTGGTTTGTAGCTGTCATCATAGTATTTAATGTGTAAGTGTGATATCCTCAATATTAGCAGCTGACCTGTGAAAGGCGACTGTTGTACTACTGACCTGTATCATACTCAGTAACAATGGCACAGTTGTGCCCACTGACATTAGTTTCCTCACTTCTGCAGGTCCCTCCGGTGTAACAGCAATGCAGCCAATCCATGCTGGTGAGTGTGTATTAACAATACCTGTAATAGTCTTGATAGTAATAGTAATATTAGGCTCACTTAGTAGTGCTCTTTGTATGCATGCAGGTGTGTCTGTGTCTGTGTGTTGATATCACGCATACTGAGTAGTGTACAATTGTGTGCAACTGTGTGCATGTGTGCATGTGTGCATGTGTGCATGTGTGCACCTGTGCACCTGTGCATGTGTGCATGTGCGCATGTGTGCATGTGGGCAGGTGTGCATGTGTGCACCTGTGCATGTGTGCATGTGCGCATGTGTGCATGTGTGCACCCGTGCATGTGTGCATGTGTGCATGTGTGCATGTGTGCACATGTGCACGTGTGCATGTGTGCATGTGTGCATGTGTGCATGTCTGGGCCTGTGCATGTGTGGATGTGTGCATCACTGGTAATATTGTGTAGACATTGTAAACTGTATTTCCTGTTTTCCTCCCACAGGTTCTGGTGCTGCTCTGGTGTCATGCAGCAGGGAACCTGAATCAGGTGCCATGGGTACTGATAATGATGACATCTGTGTAATGGCACAGGAAGGTATGCCAGGGTCCATCATTGGTCAGCCGATTGACAGTACACAGCTGTCAACCTCATCAATGCGCTTAGTTATCCTGCCAATACACCCTTTGTCACCAGTGTCCCTAGGTGATGGACAGCATACAGTGGGCATTGACCAGGGTAATGTGGTATCTGTGGCACATGCCTCCCCACACAGCAGCCGTGGGCATGGCCCTGAGATGGTACCACACAGACAGATGTCCAGGGGTTCTCGTGGGAGCATCCGTGGGCGTACTGCCCCTGTCAGATGTGCCCACAGAGGTCTTACAACCTCAGCTATGTTTCGGGCTGTCATACAGGCACAGTCACGTATGGAATGGTACACCAGACAGGGTCTGAGGGAGCTGACAGCATGTCGCACAGCGATGACTGATAGTATGCGTGACATTGCGGCTGCCATCCGTAATTTCACCGATGTCATAGACAGACGTTGTGGGGACATATTAGACCGGTTCCACAACTACATGTCCATGAGCCAGGGCAATGGTGGATGGTTGAGGCATCGACGTGGGCGTATGCCAGCAACAGCAGCAGCTGGCAGTCGTCGCGGATGACAACAGGGCCACGGTCGCCCCCATAGTGCCAGCAGCAGCCCCAGCAATGCTGGGTCTGTGCTGTCATCAGACCGCCCCAGGAGACCACGTGCACGTGGCTCTGGCCGTGCCCGACAGGGATCTGTGTCCAGTCAATGAACACCTGCTTCTGATGACAGTACCCAGTCTGGGTTGGTACCGGATACAGTCCGTAGCACCCCTGCAAGGCACAGGTATTGTGTCCGTGGCCAGAGACACTGATCTGTATGACCTGGCAGGTACAGTCTGTGGCTGTCCACAAACACCAGTATATGGCAGCCATGAGGTGGAACTGTGTGCATCCATACACACATGCGAATTGACAACACCTAGGGCTACCGCATACATGCACACACTGCATCAACATTGCCCCACCTTGTACTGCTGTCCCTCACCAACACACATACACATACATGTCAATCGGTGGTATCAGTGGCTGACTCAGGCATACCAAGTTCACACCCTGTGCATATGATGAGACTGTGCCACCTCCTGCAATCTGTAACATCAGTGCAGGTACAGGTTAACATATTGCTGATGCACAGGGTGACTACATAGACGTGTAGTAATAGTATCATGTTGTTAACAGTACTGTGTGCTGAAATAATTGTGGGTATATCACAGCATGCCTGATGCAGTAAGGGTATGATTGTCATGTACTGTTGTCTACACCCATGGTAAGTACCATAGTGTATGTATCATCTGCACATGTTGGCATACTGGTGGTAAGGATGTCAACAGAAGACTACATACATAGGTAGCACAGGGGATAAGATAATGAAAGTATTAATACGCAATGATGGACATGTAAGCTGCAAGTGGCATGTTGCCCACACTGGACTCTGCAATGCGGATGTTTGAGGATATTGATATGTGTGCAGTACTACACGACTGGTACAGGACATGCAGGAGCACCCTAACACTGCAAGCTCACATCTCATACCATGCTAGACAGCCCCAACACACAAAACTAACTGTCACAGGAGGGAGAGTCCCCATACATGTCAGGGATACTGTGGTGGCAGGCCAGGTAGCATACATCCTACTAAGTATGGAACCACTGAGTGAAGGCTCAGTGTCTGTTATTTGACATGTGTATTACTGCAGGTATGAGCACATGGGTATCCATCCAGTTATTGTACATCCTGACAGTACATGGTCTGTACACTTGTGTGCGCTGAGACTGGACGCTAGCCATCTGACCTGTGTATTTCCATGTACATGTGCATAGTGACTGCATATTTGCAGTGTTACCTACTGGAAGTGGTACAGCTTGTTTGTTGTACAATGGACTACATGCAGCCCTGCTTACTGTAGCTTTGTTTGCATGCATGTTTTCTTGCAATTACCCTGGAATACTGATCCCACCTGCAATGCATAGTTACAGAGCTTCTGTGGACTCCTAGTAACATCTGCATAGCTTACTATATGTATGTCCATGTCTCACTTGACAGAATGTCACTGTTTGTCCTGTTCACGTGTACGTTGCCTGAGACACATTGCATATGACTTACCTGGCATTTGTCCATGTGAGCAGTCATATATGCTACTGCTAACTAATCACAAGCACTACACCCTCACATATTCATCTTCTGTTGAACCACCTGTCACCCCTGGGCTTTTGGATATTGGCAAAGGCTCTTGCTACCCCCATAGTGCCTTTGTTAGGCAAGGCTCAAATGACAAACCCACCTTCATAGGTATCACAAGGGATTAGAAACTAAGAGTAATGCTACCCAATGCCAGAAGTCTAAACCTCAAGATGCATGCACTCAAAACTCTCCTTAGCATGGAGAACATCGATATATGTGCAGTAACAGATGCCTGGTTCAGGGCTACTGAGAGCACTCCAGCACTACCAGGTTATACCTCATACCATGCTTTTCAGCCCCAAAACTTGGAACGAACCACAAAAGGAGGGGGAGTATTGATATTCATCAAAGATACCCACACCTCCAGGTTGGTGGCAAAGCACCAAGCATCAGAGACTATCCATGTGCAACTAACAATGGGTGAAACCACCTTCCAGGTTATAGCCTGCTACAGACCACCCTCCCAAACCCAAGAACTGCACTCGGCCTTCCTGAGAACAGTGGAAAATATGAAGGTCTCTCCAAACACCATTATATTGGGTGACGTCAACTACCCAAACATAGACTGGGAGCATGACTCTAGCTCCAACACCCTAGGCCAAAGATTCCTAGAATATATGAGCTCAAATGCTATGGAACAACTTGTTACCACTCCCACAAGAAGGGGAAACATACTGGACCTGATCATCACCAACATGGGGACTCTATGCTCCAGACCAGGAGTGTATCCCTCACTGGTAAGATCAGACCATAAACTAATCTCACTGGATATTCACATCCCAACCCCATCCCCTGCCCAGAACACCACAGTGAACAACTTCTCTAAAGCAAATTCACACTCCTCAAAACTGAGGTGGAAACCTTCAAAGCCCCCGGGCCTATGGAAACTACAGACCAGACTGCAGATTCCACTATAAACGCATTCTATGGACACCTTCAGGAATGCATGGATCATGTGATCCCGAATAAAACCAGGACCAAATCCTCCAAAGGCAGACGTCCTGTCTGGTGGACCCCAGCCATAAACAAACTACACAATAGAAGGAGGAAGCTACTAAATGATACAGCAAAATCCCAAAAAGGGAAGGCATCACTGATCAGTATTAGCAAATAACTACAGGCGCTCATAGGATTGTCTAAGACCAGCTTCGAGAGAAATTGCACAGGACACTAAGGGTAATCACAAGGCTTTCTTTAGTTATGTTAGGAACCTGGGTGGTAATTCCCAGATATGCTCAGAGGTAGTCCAAAATGTCAGTAGAAACACCAAACACACAGACATTGCCAACATTCTAGCTGACAGGTTCAGTGCAAACTTCTCCCCCCCCTCCACACCGAAAGGGCAAATATGTATCCCAGCAGAGTGCTGCCCCCCCTGACATCTCAGATGCTCAGGTAAGAGCCGCCCTCTCCAAGGCAATACACCCTGCATCAATAGGACCAGACAGTGTCCCGGGCTGTGTCCTATATGAACTCCAAGAAGAGCTACAACCAAACATAAAGCTACTGTTCAATCCCAGCCTTACTACAGGATATGTGGCCAAAGAGTGGTGTACAGCAACAGTGGTCCCTCTACAGAAAGGTGGTGGCTCAACGGATCCTGGACACTATCACCCCATAAGCCACACTAGCTCGGTCTGCAGAGCTATGGAAAGGATCATCATGGACCTCATAAATAACGATATTGGGGACCTACAGACACTGGATCATACCCAGTTTGGCTTTGTTAAGGGCAGATCCTGCCTCTCAAACCTGGTTGATTTCTTTGAAACAGTCACCAAGGCCATTGACGAGAGGAAGGTGGTCCACACAGCCTACCTGGACCTCGCAAAAGCATTCGATACAATACCCCACTCGGGCAGTCTAGAGAAGCTCACCAGCTTAAATATAAGCCCCTATGTCACTAGATGGATTGCACACTGGCTCAAGGACAGAACCCACATGGTTAGAATTGCTGGAGCCATGCCAGACTCAAAACCAGTTACAAGTGGTGTCCCACAAGGCTCAGTCCTGGGACCTCTCTTGTTTGGTATATATTTATCGGAGGCACAGGCCAACACGGAAGGACTGTGGCTGACCAAATATGCAGATGATTGCAAACTGGCCACCATAATCGACTCTCCAGCCGACACAAGCATCCTCCAAAAGGGCCTCATAGAAACAGACAACTTGTGCCAGAGCCATGACCTCAAGCTGAATGCAAGAAAGTGTATAGTCATCCCCTTTGGCAAAAACAAAGTGCCCACAAAGTACCACATAGGTGGTAATCCATTAAGTACAGAAGAAGTAATAAGGGATCTGGGGACCCAAGTTGATAGCAATCTCTCATTTGACAACCACGTGGCCAAAGTGGTTAGAAAGACATTTTATATAGCCCACCCCATCATGAAGGGATTCACATCTAGATCAGGGGAGGACATCGTGCCTCTTTACTCATCCCTCATCAGGCCCATAATTGAGTACAATGCCCCTGTTGGGATGTACCTTACCAGACACCTGCAGCAACTGGAAAGACCCCAAAAGTACCTCACCAAGAGGATCAAATGGCTCAAACTGATGCCATATGCTGACCAGCTAAAGAAACCCCAGCTCTACTCAGTGGCATACCGCCTGTTCAGAGGTGATCTGTGCCTGATGTATAAAGCCATGTCAAACCCGGAATTAATGGGCATGCTGCACCTGAGAATATCCAAATCCCATCGAGCTAAACGCTTGAGAGACTTGAACCTCAGCACTGAAATAAATAGGACATGCTGGAGGGACAGATTCATAACCCAGAGGCTCACTTCACTCTGGAATAAAATCCCAGTCCAGGTTAGGCAGAGTCCCTCATTGACTCTCTTCAAGAAGAATTTTGATGAGGGGATGGGACATTGTAGGTTTACCCCGGGTATCACTTCTGTGTCACTGTTAGACAGAGGCACAGTATACTAACCTCGAAAAAGGGCATGGCAAGATATATTTACAATGGATGGCGACAGACAAACACATTCTGGCTAGGTTTATAAATGCCCTAGGGCAGATAGCCTAGTATGAACCTATGAACCTATGACCCTATGTACCTTGTTCTCCATTGGCCCTATGTGCTGTTAATCACCATGGCAATCACAATACTATGGTAGCATGTGCAAAGGTCAGTTGTCAGTCACCTCTATGGTACAGTTGTGGAATATGTGAGTCATGTGGCAATGTCACAGCTGCCACATGTACACAGTCAACCCTCTCCCCTACACATGGATGTACAACACATGTATGAGATGGAACCACATAGCCAAACTGGGGACTAAGCACTTTGAACCCAGTACTGGCATAACCTGTCAGGTGGCATGAAATACTACAGTGACTACAATACCAGTCTGATGTAGACCTACACTGACAGCAATACAAACACGTGAACACACTGGGCCATTCGTGGAGCCTAAGAATAGCATCCTGCCTGAGCGGCAGACACCTCTGCAGCTGGCACACAGGCATACGTTATGCCAGAACACATCACACATAAGACATAGCACCCAAATCCTGTGTGCCAAACAGTCACAGCCTGTACGGCTAGACAACACACCTGCCACCATTGTGTTAGGTACATTTATTGTCCGGTACAGTGAGGTCACGCTCACCAGGCTGGACAAGGTGAAGGTCACAGTGATATGCCCGTGGGGCACTATGGTCCACCACATAACACAAGCATACAGGTCAGTCAGAGGCATGGACACATCTGACTCAGTCATTGTCCATGCCACATACCTTCTCCTGCTGTACATATAGGGTGCTGACATCATCAGTGTTTATAAAGGGGAATGCACATCCTGTAGTGTGTTCTCCTAGTTGCCAAAAGGGACATTTCCCTCACACAGAATTACACACACACTAACCCCACTCATCCAAACACACACACTTGCCATTTGCAGGATTCAAACCCCTATCTAGCTAGGTTATGACACTCAAGACGGACGCATTAACAGAGCGCGCTATTCGTATTACTGGGTGGTTTTCCTTCTCCTGCTGTACTTATAGGATGCTGACATCATCAGTGTTTAGAAAGGGGAATGTACATCCTGTAGTGTGTTCTCCTAGTTGCCAAAAGGGACATTTCCCTCATACCGATTTGCACACACACACTAACTCCACTCATTCAAACACACTTGCCATTATGCAGGATTCAAACCCTTACTTAACTATGTTATGGTACTCAAGACGGACGCATTAGCAGAGCACGCTATTCGCATTACTGGGAGGTACTCCTTCTCCTGCTATACTTATAGAGTGCTGACATCATCAGTGTTTAGAAAGGGGAATGTGCATCCTGTAGTGTGGTCTCCTAGTTGCCAAAAGGGACATTTCTTTCATACAGACTTGCACACACACTAACCCCCTCCACACATACTGGGCATTTGTAGGATTCAAACCCTTACCTAACTATGTTATGACACTTG
The DNA here is from genome assembly GCF_019279795.1 of Protopterus annectens. Taxonomy (NCBI): domain Eukaryota; kingdom Metazoa; phylum Chordata; order Ceratodontiformes; family Protopteridae; genus Protopterus; species Protopterus annectens. The sequence goes on from NC_056744.1 coordinate 746,819,954, forward strand.
AGACGGATACATTAGCAGAGCACGCTATTCGCATTACTGGGAGGCTTCTCTTCTCCTGCTGTACTTATAGGGTGCTGACATCATCAGTGTTTAGAAAGGGGAATGTGCATCCTGTAGTGTGTTTTCCCAGTTGCCAAAAGGGACATTTCCCTCACACAGACTTGCACACACACCAACCCCACTCACACACACCCACACACACTGAGCATTTGCAGGATTCAAGCCCCTACCTACCTATGTTATGACAGTCGAGACGGACACATTAGCAGAGCGCACTATCCAGATTACTGGACATCTGCTTTGCACCTGCAGTATTTATAGGGTGTTGACATCATTATTTCTACAGAGGTATGTACATCTAGTACTACCTGTCAGGTGGGGGATAGCATATATATGCATTTGCAGCCACCTACATCAGGGTCAGATATGCACATGGCACTGGCAGGTTATGTTTTATACCATGCTTCGTGACCACAGGACCTGTAACGCACAACACAACCAGTCCTGACCACCCCTCCCACATCCAGGACACACACTTTGCTTCCCTGGGCACAGTGCCAAGATATGCATGTGTTCACATACACCATTCCAGTTGTTAACGTCAGGTACAGGCATATTGTGTGTGGGAACTACTCAGGCCTCTACAACATTACCCTACAGCCACTACAATTTGTGAGTCCATGTGCTATGGCAGAACCACTCACCACAGCCACAAGGGGAATACATATTGCACCTGACCATCTACAACATGGGTACTCACTGTTCCACACCAGAGGTAGACCACCATTGTTGATATCTGACCATACCCACCTTTCCCTGGCCATCCATATCCCATCCCCATCCCCAGGCAAGGTTGTCACTGCAAACAAACTGTATTTATCAAAAGCAGACTTTACACTTGTGAAGACTGGGATGGAAGACTTCAAAGGACCCATGCTGGGGGAGTATATAGGCCACTCTGCATAATCCTTGACAATTGCATTCTATGAGCATGTGGAAGGTTTGCATTGATCATGCTATCCCAAATATACCCATGACTGCTCCACAACAGGACACCTGTCAGATGTACACCAGCCATATATGAGCTGTCCAACAGAATGAGCTAATATATTGCAGAGCAGTAGCCCACAGAGGGAGGACATCTCTGAACAGTACCGGCACGACACTTCAATCCCTCATAATCATCAGGACACAGTGTTGACAGTGAAATTGTCCAGACAATGCAGATAAGGCTCCCCTCAGTCTGTTATTGACACCCACTTACTGTTAGAGGTCCTCAGCAACCGTCTTCCAGCACACACCAACAACATGGCTGTGGCTTAGCAAATTCAAACCCTGGGATCTCCACTGTGTCCCTGCTTGACAGTGGCACAGCACACTAGCCTCACACGGTGCCTTATGTGACCTACTTTACAGTGGCACAGTAGCCTACTGTACTGGGGAGGCAGACGCCAAGCACACTCTGGCTAGGCTGTCATTCCCTTGGGCAAACAGCCTAGTGTTGACCTCTACACCCATATGTTTAATTGTCAAATGCACATTATTTGTTGCTGATAGACTGTTTGCAGGTCTTTATTACCATAGCATTCCCTGTTTGTATGAACAACTTGTGTATCTGTGGAAGATGTTTGCATATGGGAGGGATCCACTATATCACGTATGTCTCTGTAGTCATTTAACTGTGTGCACTGGGCAGATTGCTGTAATGTGGTTGGTTCCTGGAATAACACGTACAAATACCAGATATGTGTGGCCAACTGCTAAACTGAGATTTGGCCTAAGTGTGTGAGCATGCCCAGTTCAGCCTTCCCATGGCATGTTGTCTGACATATGTCTCATTTATCAAAGTGTGTGAGCATGCCCAGTGTGAGCTTTGCATATGTTGAACTTTGCAGCCCACCACATTTGTGGATGAGTGTGAACTTCAACAAATATCTCTCGTTTATGGTTGTGTGTCATGTTGTGTAGTTACTGTCCAACTGCTTTGTGTGTGAACACAACAAGGATTATACTGTGCCTGCAGGGTTTGGATGGGATACTTTGCATACAGTTGTCAACATCCTTTCATACTGACCTAACACTGTAGTACCGTATAGTGTACTGGTTCAGTACTTTGACTGTGGTGGACAGTATCCTGGGCTTTAGTCCTATCACTGCTTTACATTTCTATAGTGAGCACAACAGCCTGGTTAGGGGCCAGTTGTGCACATCTGACCATGTTGCATTATGTTCAGATATGAACTACTTAAACCAGGCTTGTCCAACATTGGTAGTGTATTCCACAACATAGGTGTACATTTGCAAACGCTAGCGATGTGCCCTAGTCCATTTCTAATGCTAGTCGGAGAGTGTATTTGTCCTTCGACATACATTGTAAGTGGTGTTTGCCATGACATATGTCATGGTTAGTATACTGTGCCTCTGTCTACCTGTGACATAACAGTGATACCCAGGGTAAACCTACCATCTCCCATCCACTCATCAAGATTCCTCTTGAGGAGAATCGATGAGTGACTCTATGGATAGCCTGTACTGGGAGTTTACTCATGAGTAGGGGTGGCTTCTGTGTTATGGATCATGCAGTACAGCTTGTCCTATGTATGTCAGTGCTGGGGTTCAGGTCTCTCATGTGCATAGCTCACTGCCATTCAGATTATACAAGGTGCAGCATGTTTATTGATTCCAGCTTGGACATGACTTTATACATCAGGCACAGCTTGCCTCTAGGTGGGCAGTATGGCAGTGTGTGTAGCTGCAGTTTGTTTAATCAGGCAATGCATGGCATCTGTGCAAGCTCTTTGATACTCCTGGTGAGGTACTGTTGGGGACTTTACAGTTGATGGAGGTGTCTGCTGAGGTACATCCCACAGGGGCTATTGTAGTCAATTGTAACGCTAATGAAGGATGACTGTAGAGCCACAATGACCTCCCCATATCTAGATCTGACAACCTTCATGATTAGGTGGGTATATGGCATGTTTCTGTAAACACTACAGCCACATGTTTGTCCAATGCAGGATATCTATCACCTTGTGTCCCCAGGTCTCTCATTACATGTTAAGTATGTAATGGGTTAACACCTATGTGGTAATTGGTGGGCACTTACTGTATATCCACAGGGGTTGACTATACACTTTTCTGCAATTAGCTTGCTGACATGACTATGGCACCAGTTGTCTGTTTCTATGTGTCCCTTTTGTGGGATGCTTGTGTCAGCTGGAGGGTCAGATATGGTGGGCAGTTTGTAGTCCTCTGCAAACATGTTCAGACACAATCCTTCCATGTTGGCCTGTACCTATGGGACATATATACCAAATGAGGGAGGTCCCAGGACCAAGCCTTGTGGGATGCCAGTTATATCTGGTTTGTAGTCTGACATGGCTGCAGCATGTCTGACCATGTCAGTTCTGTCCTTGGTCTGGTTTGCAACCCTCTACTGACATAAGGGTTTATATTTAAGCTGGTGAGCATATCTATAATGAACATGTAGGGTATTGTATAGAAGCCTTTGCAAGGTCCAGCTACGCTGTGTGGACCACATTGCCTCATCAATGACCTTAATGACTGTTTCAAATGAGTCAAACATGTTTAGGGGCAGGATCTGCAGTTAAGAAAGCCACACTGGGTAGGGTCCGGTGTCAGTAGGTCCCCAATATCTTTATGTCTGCGGTACATGCTGATCCTTTCCATAGCTGTGCAGACCGAGCTTCTCAGGATTCTGGGGTGGTAGTTTTCAGTATCCATTCAGGCAACACCTTTGTTGAGAACGACCACTGTTGTTATACACTGCTCTTTGGGTACATATCCTGTGGTAAGGCTGACATTGAGCAGTAGTGTGATTTGGCATTCCATTCTTCTTGGAGTCCATGTTGGACTCAGCCCAGGACACCATCTCATACCATTGCTGCTGTGTGTTTTGCTTTGTAGATGCTGGCTGTTACCTCAGCATCTGCAATGTCAGGGGGCCAGCAATCTGCTGGGATAGATATTTTGCATTCTGGAGGGGGGGGGGGGGTTGCACTGCACCTGTCAGGATGTATGTTGGCAATATTTGTGTGTGTTTGGTATGTTGTTTGTAATATTTGTGTGATTCAGAGCATATCTGTGAATTCCCAACATGGTTCCTACCATCAGTTGTGGAAGCCTTGGGATTATCCTTAGTGTCCTGTACAATTTGTATCTTCATAGGTTCATAGGTTCATACTAAGCTATCCACCCTAGGGCATTTGTAAGCCTAGCCAGAGTGTGTGTGGCTTTTGCCACCCCTTGCTATGTGAATATTATGGCCATTTATGATTTGCTTTGCTGTGCCTCTGTCTGGACGTGACACAGTGAAGACCCCCAGTGTAAATCTACGATTATCCACCCACTTGGCAAGATTCCTGTTGAAGAGTGTCAGTGAGGGGCTCTGCCTAACATGGAGTGGGATTCTGTTCCAGGGTGTGGGGAGCCTCTGGGTTATGTATCTGTCCCTCCAGCACATCCTGTTTCATTATGTGTTGAGGTTGACATCTCTCACTCTCACAGCTCCGAGGGCTTTGAGTTTTCTGGGGTGGAGCATGTCCATTATTCCTGTGTTGGACATGGCCTTGTACAACAGACATACAATGCCTCTGTGTAGGCAGTATGTGACTGCATTCAGCTGGGGTGTCTACAGCCAGGCAGCATATGACATATATTTGAGACCCTTTATCCTCTTGGTGAGGTACCTTTGAGGTCTTTCTAACTGCTGCAGGTGTCAGGTAAGGTACATCCCAAATGAGGCATTGTACTAGATTATGGGTCTGATAAGAGAACGGTATAGGAGCACAATGACCTCTGTTGACGTAGATGTGAATCCTTTCATGATACGGTGTCCAATATAGACAGTCTTCCTAGCCACATTGGCAATGTGAGTGTCACATAACAGGTTACTGTCCACTTGTGTCCCTAGGTCCCTGATTACTCCTTCCATACATAATGGTTTACCACCTATGTGGTAATTTGTGAGTACCTTGTTTGGTATTTGGTGGGACATTCATACTGTCCAGTGTCTTTAGGATGTCTGGGTGGGGTTCCTGTGTGTGAGAGTGTGGTCTGTAGCATGCTACAGACTGTACAGCAGTCTTGCCTACGGTTAGTTGCACATGGGTGGACTCCAATGCCTTGTGCATTGTCAGTTACCTGGACGTATGGGTGTCTGTGCTGAATATGGATACTCACCCTCCTTTTATGTTTTGTTCCAGGTTTTGGGGCCATAACGCATGATATGTGGTATAACCTGGTAGTGCTGGTGTGTGGTCAGGAGGCTTGCAGCTGGTTTCTGTCACTGCACAGACATCGATGTTCTCCATACTGGGGATGGCCTCGGGAGCATGCATATTGAGGTTTACACATCTGGCATTGGTCAGCATTACCTTTATGTTTCTTTCCAATTATGTTTTGTAGGGTGGTGGGTTAGTCTTTTCAGCCTTGCCTATGAAAGGCTCTATGGAGGTGTCAAAAGCCTTATCCAATATCCAGACGCCCAGGGGTAACAGGTGCAAGCCATCCCTGGAACAGCTGCGTGGCTTGTCAAGCATGACATCCCAAGCAGACAGACATTGATCCCTTGGAATGACACCAGTAATTGTGCCACTTGTTATAACTGATCATTCTGTGTTTGTACTGTGGCATCATTCTTGGTGAGGGTAGGATACTGCAAATGGTCAGTGTCATACCAGCCTGGACTACATAATCAGAGAGCTCATCTATGTCTCTTTTCATGTAGTCCAGGGAGGTACATCTCAGGTCATTCACACCAGCATGGACTATGACTGCATCATATCTATACTTGCTTTGGGGTGACCTGCATACTTGTGTTATGTGGCGTATTGTAGCAGCCTACAGGCAGCTTACTGTGCCCTTTCCCTTGTTCAGTCTGGTGTGCAGGACAGCAGTGTGTCTCACTATGGAGTCACCTATTACAACTGTATCAGGCATGTTGTTTCTCCTTCTGGCCTGTGACTGTTTGGCACACCAGCTTTGTGTACTATGTGTTGCATGTGCTATGTTTGGAGGTTGTTTGATTGGGTGTCTGCTTTGGAGGCCTCTGTTGGTGTGGTGTGTTTGTAATTCGGGCCTCCGGGAATGTTTTTCTGTGTTTATGTCTTTGGTTTGCAGTTGTGATAGGTCTATGTGGGACTGGGTTTGTGGTGTGTGTGGTTACCTTCTCCTCCTGACTAGATTTGGGAGTACTGAGTTGTGGGAGCTCAGCCTCCAGTTTGGATAGATGGTTGCATCTCTCACATATATTTGTATTTCTTGTGGGGAGTAGGGGGTTGTCTGTGTACTTGGGACAGGTGTAACATTGCCTCAAGATTCACAGATTCAACTTGTTGTAGCTGGCCTTAGTGGATTGTATGTGTGGACATATTTTATTGCCATACTACTGATCAGTGATTACTTATTGTTTTATGTTTGCTCTATCATTTAGTAGCTTCCTCATTCTCTTGTATGGTTTGGTTATGGATGGTGTCCACCATGCCAGATGCCTGCGTGTATGGCATTGTGTCTTGTTTTAATTTAGGATAGCATAATCCAAGCATTCCTGGCAGTGTTCATGGAATGCCTGTATAACAGGTTCTGAGGTGTGGCCCATATTTTGCACCTGCACAGGACCTTTAATGGATTCCACATCAGTTTGGAGGAGTGCAAATTTTGCTTTACACATGTTTTTCACTGTGGTTTTCTGGCCAGGGTCTGTGGTCAGGATGTGTATATCCGGTGTGATTACTCTATGGTCTGGTCTTACCAGTGAGCAATACACTTCTCATCTTGCCATCCAGTACCCATGTTGCTGATTATCACATCCAGTATGCTTACCCCTCTTGTGGGAGTGGTACGTTGTTCCTGGGCAATTTGGTTTATGGATTCTATGAACTTTTGTCCTACAGCGTTGGAGCTAGTATAATGCTCCCAGTCTATGTCTGGGTATTTTTAGTCACCCAATATAATGTGGTTTGGAGGACTTGATATATTCATATATTCCAACATAGGCCAGGTGCAGTTCCTGGTGTTGGGACGATAGTCTGTAGCAGGCTATAAACTGGAGGGCAGTTTTAGCCACTGTTACTTGACCATGGCTAGTCCATGCTGCTTCTTGTTGTGGTACCAACATGGGGGTGTGGTTATAGGTTCATAGGTTCATAGGTTCATACTAGGCTATCTGCCCGAGGGCATTTACAAGCCTAGCCCATAGTTTTGTGGCTTACGCCACCCCTTTAGTATGGGGAACTATACCCATTATTTTGCTGTGCCTCTGTTGAGCAGTGACACTGAGGTAATCCCTGGGGTATATCTGCGATCTCCCATCCATTGGTCAAGATTTCTCTTGAACAAGGCCAGCGAGGTGCTCTGCCTCACATATACCGGGATTTTATTCCACAGCATAGGGAGTCTTTGGGTGATGAATCTATCCCTCCAGCGCCCTATTAATAGCCGTGTCGAGGTTTAAGTCTCCCGCCTTGTGGCTCTGACGGATCTAGATTTTTGAGGTGAAGCATATTCATCAAATCTGGGTTTGACATGGCCTTGTATGTTAGGCAAAGGTCACCTCTGAGCAGCGGTGCGACTGAATAGAGCTGGAGTTCTTTCAGTCGGGCAGCATAGGACAGATGTTTGAGACCCTTTATCCTTTTGGTGAGGAACTTTGTGGCCTCTCCAGCTGCTGCAAGTGTCGGGTCAGATACATTCCGAATGGGGCATTGTACTCAATCATTGGTCTGATGAGTGATGAGTATAGGGAGACTATGACCTCCTTGATCTAGATGAGAATCCTTCATGATAAGGTGGGCAATGTAGAAGGTCTTCCTAACTACTTTAGCTACATGGGTGTCGAATGACAGACTACTATCAACCTGGGTCCCCAGGTCCCTGATAACTTCTTCTATGCTCAGTGGATTGCCACCTATTTGGTAGCTAGGGGTAACCTTGTTTTTCGAAGGGTATGACTATGCATTTTTGGCATTTAACTTTAGGCCATGGCTCTGGCACCAGTTATCCGTTTCTGTGAGACCCTTCTGAAGGATATCTGTGTCAGATGTGTTTTCTACTATGGCCCAGTTTGCAGTCATCTGCAAACTTTGTCAGCCATAACCCTCCTGTGTTTGCTTGTACTTGGAAAAGTAGATGCCAAACAAGAGTGGGCCCAGGACTGAGCCCTGTGGTACATCACTTGTGACAGGCTTTGAGTCTGACATGGCGCCAGCAACTCTGACCCTGTGGGTTCTGTCACTCAGCCAGTTTGCAACCCATCTTGTGATGTATGGGTTAACATTTAAGCTGATGAGTTTTTCAATGATACCCGAGTGGGGTATTGTATCAAGGCCTTCGCCAGATCGAGGTAGGCTGTATGGACTGCCTTTCCCTCATCAATGGCTTTGGTGACTGTTTTGAAAAATCAACCAAGTTTAGAAGGCATGATCTGCCTTTGACAAAGCCAAACTGGGATGGATCCAAAGTCTGCAAATTCCCTATGTCTTTATTTATGAGGTCCATTATGATCCTCTCCATGGCTTTGCAGATAAGGCTTGTCAAGCTAATGGGCCGGTAATTTCCAGGGTCGGTGGAGGCACCGCCTTTGTGAAGTGGGACCACAGTTGCAGTGCGCCACTCCTGGAGTGTATCCAGAGGTAAGACTATGATTAAACAGCTGTCCTAGCTGTGGGTTTAATTCCTCATTGAGTTCGTGGAGCACACAGCCGTGGACACCATCAGGTCCCATGGATGCTGTGTTTTTTGCTTTGGAGAGAGCAGTTCTCACTTGGGCGTTGGAGATGTTTGGGGGGCTGCAATCGCTTGGTATAGATATCTCTCCTTTTGGGGGGGGGAGAAGTTTGCACTGAACCTGTCAGCCAGTATGTTGGCAATGTCTGTAGGATGAGTAATCTTCACATCATTTTGAACTAGTTCTGAGCATATCTGGGAGGTTCCTCCCAGGTTTCTAACATAGCTAAAGAAGGCCTTATGATTGTCTTTTGAGTCTTTAGCTATTTTTCTCTCAAAATTTGCTTTGGATGATTTTATGAGAGCTCTTAGTTTTTTACTTATAGTGATCAAGGGTGTCTTACCTTTTAAGGATTTTGCTCTATCTTGTAGTAGCTTCCTCCTTTTGTTGTAGAGTTTGTTTATGGCTGGGGTCCACCAGATTGGACGCTTGCCTTTGGTACAAAGAGTCTTTGTTTTGCTTGGGATTGCCTTATCCATGCAGTCCTGCAGGTGCTGGTAGAAGGCATTTGTAAGTGATTCAGCGGCTTGAGTACTGTTTTCCACGGCTCGGGGCCTTAAAGGAGACCACACTAGTCTTTAGAAGTGTGAAGTCGGCTTCGAGAAGTTCTTTACTGTGGTCTTTTTTATTTCAGGTGGGGTGGGATGAGGACCTCCAGCGAGATTAGTTTGTGATCTGATCTCACCAGTGAGGGTATACTTCGGTGTTGAACATTGTGCTCCCATGTTCGTGATGATGAGATCAAGTATGTTTTCTCCTCTTGTGGGGATGGTGACTAGTTGTTCCATGGCATTTGAGTTTATGAATTCCAGGAACTTTTGGGCTAGGGTGTTTGGGCTTGAGTAGTGTTCCCAGTCTATATTAGGGTAATTGAAGTCACCTAGTATGATGGTGTTTGGTGATACATTTATCCCTCTAGTGTTTTCAGGAAGGCCATGTGAGGTTCCTGAGTTTGTGAGGGTGGCCTGTAACATGCTACAATTTGCAGAGCAGTCTTGCCTATGGTTAATTGCACCTGGATGGTCTCCGATGCATCGTGCGTTGCCACCAGTCTTGAGGTGTGGGTGTCTTTGATGAATATGGATACCCCTCCTTTCTTGGTATTGTCCGGATTTTGGGGCGAACGCATGATAAGAGGTAAAACCTGATAGTGCTGGGGTGCTCTCAGGAGCCTTGAACCAGGTTTCTGTCACTGCACAGACATCGATGTTCTCCATACTGAGAAGGGCCTCGAGTGCGTGCATTTTGAGATTTAGACTTCTGGCATTGAGCAGCATTACCCTTAGTTTTTTCCTTTTTGTGTTCTAGGGTGGTAGGTTTAGAATTTGAGCCTTGCCTAAAAAGGCACTATGGGGTGGCAAGAGCCTTTGCCAATATCCGAATCCCAGGGTGACAGGTGCAAGCCGTCCTTTGCGGCAGCGTGGCTTGTCCAGCATGTCATCCCAGGCAGACAGACATTGGATCCCTTTGAATGACACCAGAGTTTAAGCCAATTGTTAAAGCTGATCATCTTATCTCTGTATTGTGGCATCATTCTTGGTGAAGGTAGGATACTGCCCAAGGTCAGGGTCATACCTGCCTGGGCTACATAATCAGAGAGCTCCTCAATGTCTCTTTTCATGTAGTCCAAGGAGGTACGTCTCAGGTCGTTTACACCAGCGTGGACAATGACTGAGTCGTATTTGTACCTGCTGTTGAGAGACCTGAGTGCTTGCGTTATGTGACGGATTCTAGCACCCGACAGGCAGCTTACTGTGACCTTCTCCTTACTCAGTCTGGTGAGCGGGACGTCAGTGTGTCTGACTATGGAGTCACCAATGACTAGTGTGTCTGGCATTGTGTTTGGCCTTAAGGGCTGTGACTGTTTGACACTCTGACTGTGAGGTCTATGTGTTGCAGGTGTTGTGTTCTGAGGTGGTGGTTGTTTGGGTGTCTGCTTTGGTGGCCTCTGCTGTTTTGGTAGATTTTTGATCAGAGTCGCCGAGTATGTCTTTGTGTGTTTATGTGTATGATTTGAGGTTGTGATGGTACTATGTGAGACTGGGTCTATAGTGTGTGTGGTAACCTTCTCCTCCTGACTGGTCTTGCCAGTCCTATGTTGAGAGAGCTCAGCCTCCAGTTTGGCCGTATAGTTGCATCTCTCGCATGTATTTGTGTTTTGTGGGAGGAGGAGAGGGTTGTCTGTGTACATGAGGCAATTGTAACATTGCCTCAATATTCCCAGGTTCATCAGCTGAGCAGGAGAGGACACTAGCAACTGATCCCTCGACATGCTAGAAGGACTAGACAAAAAAACTTTAAAAGAGATTCCGGGGGATGTGGGTGACCGAGAAATGGGGTTTTGCCTTTTTGGGGTGCTATCTATAAGAGTGCAGTATCAAGGTAATAAGTACTGTAGGAGCAAGTGCTAGGTTTAACAGATAGAGAAAAGTCTACTTGGAGTCAAGTAGAGATGATCTTTTTAGGTATTAGAGAAAGTGCTAGTAACAGGGATGCTTAAAGGTAAGATTGAAAAGAATGCACTCTGCAGTGTGCACTAGAGAAGTTAGATATGAAAGTAGGTAACTTGAGTTTTACCTGTTTAAAAAGTTAAGGTTTAGTGGAGAGTTACTATTTTTAAAACAGCAAGATGGACTGAAATGGGTGGTTACTTTTGTATTTTGGTACTATGAAATACTGTAGGATGGCCAATAAATTTAAATAACTGAGGGGTGGGATTTCAAAAGTGATGGTTTTGTGATTACTCACATAAGCCAGTGAAAGTAGAGAGAAATGAGATATATGGTCAGATTAACATAAGAGGCGGGCAACTAGAAAGACAGTGGTATTTAACAAGACAACTTAAATGGGTGGGAGGGAGGGAAAAATTCTGCTTGACTCAGAACAGAGAGAGCTGTGGTCTCTTTTGAAGTTTTAATATGCTGTTTAAAACAGAATGCAAGCAAAACACAAGATAAAGAAAACAAACTACAGTATTCAAAATATAGAAAGGCAATACAGAAATACAAAAAATAACAGCAAACTAACCTTTCCTTCACAGCAAAGTGTAGCAGAGTCTGGATGAGCCTTTCTGGTAAAGCTCTGAAATGTTTTAGTTTACTCCTTAAATAGAAATTTTAGTTCCTAGCTACACCCCCTCTGTTAACAAGTGATTAACCTTAAGTGACCTCTTCTGTCTTATGAATGAGTCCTTAATCAGTTCTTATTTCTGCTTGACTCAGAACAGAGAGAGCTGTGGTCTCTTTTGAAGTTTTAATATGCTGTTTAAAACAGAATGCAAGCAAAACACAAGATAAAGAAAACAAACTACAGTATTCAAAATATAGAAAGGCAATACAGAAATACAAAAAATAACAGCAAACTAACCTTTCCTTCACAGCAAAGTGTAGCAGAGTCTGGATGAGCCTTTCTGGTAAAGCTCTGAAATGTTTTAGTTTACTCCTTAAATAGAAATTTTAGTTCCTAGCTCCACCCCCTCTGTTAACAAGTGATTAACCTTAAGTGACCTCTTCTGTCTTATGAATGAGTCCTTAATTAATCAGTTCTTATTTCTGCTTGACTCAGAACAGAGAGAGCTGTGGTCTCTTTTGAAGTTTTAATATGCTGTTTAAAACAGAATGCAAGCAAAACACAAGATAAAGAAAACAAACTACAGTATTCAAAATATAGAAAGGCAATACAGAAATACAAAAATAACAGCAAACTAACCTTTCCTTCACAGCAAAGTGTAGCAGAGTCTGGATGAGCCTTTCTGGTAAAGCTCTGAAATGTTTTAGTTTACTCCTTAAATAGAAATTTTAGTTCCTAGCTCCACCCCTCTGTTAACAAGTGATTAACCTTAAGTGACCTCTTCTGTCTTATGAATGAGTCCTTAATTAATCAGTTCTTATTTCTGCTTGACTCAGAACAGAGAGAGCTGTGGTCTCTTTTGAAGTTTTAATATGCTGTTTAAAACAGAATGCAAGCAAAACACAAGATAAAGAAAACAAACTACAGTATTCAAAATATAGAAAGGCAATACAGAAATACAAAAATAACAGCAAACTAACCTTTCCTTCACAGCAAAGTGTAGCAGAGTCTGGATGAGCCTTTCTGGTAAAGCTCTGAAATGTTTTAGTTTACTCCTTAAATAGAAATTTTAGTTCCTAGCTCCACCCCTCTGTTAACAAGTGATTAACCTTAAGTGACCTCTTCTGTCTTATGAATGAGTCCTTAATTAATCAGTTCTTATTTCTGCTTGACTCAGAACAGAGAGAGCTGTGGTCTCTTTTGAAGTTTTAATATGCTGTTTAAAACAGAATGCAAGCAAAACACAAGATAAAGAAAACAAACTACAGTATTCAAAATATAGAAAGGCAATACAGAAATACAAAAAATAACAGCAAACTAACCTTTCCTTCACAGCAAAGTGTAGCAGAGTCTGGATGAGCCTTTCTAGTCACCCTCCTTTTGTAGCTTGTTCCATGTTTTGAGGCTGTACAGCACAGTATGAGGTGTAACCTGGTAGTGTTAGGGTGCTGTTGTGAGCCTTGACCCAGTTTTCTGTTACAGCACAGATATCAACATTCTCCATACTGGGTGAGTTTAGACTGCATGCATCTTGCTGTTTAGACTTCTGGCATTGGGTAGCATTACATCTAGGTTCTTATCCCTTCTGATACCTATGGAGGTAGGTTTGTGTTTTCAGCCTTACCTATTCAGGGCACACTGTGGGTAACAACAGCCTTTGCCAGTATCCATACGGCCTGCACTGATAGGTGCACGCCAGTCCTAGCAGGTGGAGCATCATGTCATGCTCAGTATGTCATCCCAGGCTGGCACACATTGGATCCCCTTTGACTAACTGTAATACTTCAGCCAATTATTTCACTTGATCATCTCATTGTCATATTGTGTCATGATGCTTGGTGAGGGTAGGATGTTAGTCACGGTCCTCAGGTGTGCATATAGTACATGGTGTTACATTACTTAACACATGGCATTCATGCCTCTGGTGGTGCTGCAGGGCTGCCTCTGTCGGATGCACATATTACACTCCCTGTACATGTTTGTGAGCAGGTCATGTCATTTTAGGCATCCCTGTTATTATTTGAGTGAGTCAGAGGGGGTATCATTCCCACGGTTCCTACTGAGCCAGTGTATGTGCTATGCGTTGCCTCTTTGCCAAGGCCAGGGCATACTGGGCACGCCTCCTTCTGCCTACTGGGCCACGCTCAGGTTGTTCCTCCTCTGAGTCACGCTCTGCCTGTGATGGCCTTGGCAATGGTGGGGGGCTGTTTGGCCCAGCCCTATGCTGGTCCTGCTGCAGCTGTTTTCGCAAGATCATATTATGTAGCATAGCACATACCATGACAATTTGGGTACATGTAGTTGGTGTGTACTGCAAGGCTCCACCAGATGTCTCCAGACACTGAAACCGTGACTTGAGCAGCCCAAACACACGCTCTTATTACACAACGTGTTTGTGCGTGTGCCTCATTATGGCGTCCCTGTTCAGGCGTTTGTGCGTTTCTGATGGGTGTCATCAGCCACGGCTCCAGTGCATAACCTGCATCCCCCACTAGGTGTCCGTGTGGGATGTCCCCATTGGCAAATGTCTGGTACAGCTGCGTCAAATGCCAGATGTGGGAATCATGGTAGCTCCCAGGGCAGCCAGCACACACATTCATTATTATGCCCTGGGCATCACACATGACCTGGCAGTTGATGGAGGGGAAGCCCTTGCGGTTAATGTAGGCCCTACCCCACTCACCGGCTGGTGCTTTGATGCATATGTGCGTGCAGTCTATTGCACCCACTACCTCAGGGTATTCCGCTATTTGCTGGAAGAGACGCATATTGCTGGCCAATACCTCACGGGCATTGGGGAAATATACATGATCACCGACATGTTCTGACATGGCATCCAGGAACTGGTGCAGTACTCTGGAGGCTGATGCCTGTGATATCCCCATCATATCACCAGTTGGTCTCTGAAAGGTACCTGTTGCTAGTATTCTTAGGCCAACACATACCTTGGTTTCCACTGGGATGGGTTCCCCTCTGTTGATTCTGTGTGTGAGGCGTGGCCTGCACAGCTCCACTATTTGCTGCAGGAGCTCTCTGACCACTCTATAGCGCTCTACTATCTCCAGCTCATGTAACCCGTGGTAGGTGACCCTGGGCCTGTACACTCTTCTCTGTCTCCTCACTGTGGGTTGTCTGGCACCATCTGCATTGTCACCACCCTCAGCAAGTCGCCTATGTCTCATTATGACAGCTATGGCAGCCCCTAACATTTCTGCTCTGAGTTCAGCTTTTTCAGTTTTCACTTCTAATAGCTTACGCCTGTCTTGCAGTGTCTCTTGAGAAAAACATCTTGCACTGCTGTTTCCAGAGTTTTAAGTGCTTGGCTGAGCTACTATTCTGCCTGTGTAATTGCCTGCTTCTAACTGTTTTCACCTGCTAGCTCCAGCAGTATTCCCTGCTAGCTTCCTACTAATTCTGTTGCTTTCTTTTTCCTGTCTATTTCCTCAGGGGGGAGCAGCGTGCATACTAGCAGAAACACGCTCACAGTGGCTTACACGCGCGCACACATGCTTACACGGTTCAGAATCTGCTTATTAGGGTTAAAACATGTGCACAGCAGCGCAAACAGTGTTACATGTCTGCCAATAGCCTCCTACATGCTCAGCCTGCCCTACACGTGTGCACACCAGCACAAACAGTGTTAAACATATCCCAACACGCTCCCACATGCTCAGTCTGCCTTACACGCGCGTACACTGTCTTACTCACACTTCATGGCGCACACACGTGCGCATGCACGCCCAAAAAGAAACGTTGGTGTAGGCAACAGTGTACACCTTCCATTTCTTGACTTTCCCATGCTTATGTTGTTGCACTCCTCTTTCCATGATATGTGTCTGACATCTGTCATGTAACTCTGACCTCCAATGAACTGCATTTCTTTCTGCCATTCTCCCCTGTGATGTCACCTATCTCCTACTCTATTCTTCCCCCTTATGTATCTCTTACACTACTCAGAATGTGCTCATTTGCTATGTGACAGTGGAATTCAGTATCCTAACACTCATTTGCATCAGATTGCCTACTAATGCTTAGTTACATCTCTTAGACTCAGCTTTCCCCCATAGCAACCACTAAACGGTGGCCATGTTGTTTTTGGTCTGCTGGTCCCTGCATTGTAAATCCATGTATTGCATGAAACCCACATTTGTGGGTTTATAACCTTCATTTTTTATGTTTTATATAGCGCAGCCCATTTGCGCGGGGCTGCGCTGGGTTTAAACACCGGCGATCGCTGTAAAAAAAAAATTATTTCTCATATTTGCATGAGGGTACCTTGCCAATGGCCACATATTTGGCCATTGGCATGCTGCCTGACACATATGCACCCTTTATTTGGAGCTGACATTGTTCCATTGTGTTTTTTGCAGAAACGTACTCAGTTGTCAACTGAGTACATTTCTGCAGCTAAAACGGCTCTTACACTGGCTGCTTTGGGCTTCCTGGATCACTGATCAACCTCATTTGCATGCTATTCGACTGCAAGTGAGGTGATTAGCTTATCCACGCCCACTCCGTGTAAGAGACGTTTTAGCTGGTCTCTTACACGGACTTTGGGCTGTTCCTGGATCGCGAAGGCTGCATGGAGTCTTACACTACTGTTAGACTCCGTGCATGCCTTCGTGAATCCTGCCCCCTATATATACATATATATATATATATATATATATATATATATATATATATATATATATACACACACACATGCGTGTGCGTGTGTGTGTGTGTGTGTGTGTGTGTGTGTGTGTGTGTGTGTGTGTTTATAAACAAAGTCTTATGACTTTCATGATTATTTAATGGTTTGCAAAGTGTATTCTGTTTAGTTGTATCATTAGCAGCAGTTATAATACAGTTTTAATAATGTTTATTTTTCTCTTATATTTCTCTTCCCCTATCCTTTTTGTCAATAACCTTCCTCTTGAATACATTTTTTTCAGTCTGTTTTTTTTTTATTATTATTATATGCAGCAGTACAGAAACATGTAACTGGCCCTCAGGCAAGGCATGTTGGCCACCTATTCCACCAAAGCACACCTGAGTCCAAGTCTGCTAAAGTAGCCTTCATACATGCCATGCTACATGTAGCATATATGTCAGGTAGCCGTGCACTGGAGGCTAGTACAGTGGTACCTGCTGTAAGCAGTATGAATGAAGCTGCCATAAATTGTGGGGGATATCATCACCAAGAGTTTGGATACCCACATTGTCCACACAGATACTGTGTCTTAGCTTGCAAAGAGTGCATCTACAAATACTCAGTCCTATCACCAAACCTGGGTTTTTCCTGTCTACTGCACCTATCCACCCTTTTGGATTAACAATCCTTCCCTCATCATTGTCTTCCCTCTGTTTGTCTGCTGTCTCCTTCCAGGTTTTGCTCTCTTAATGTGTTAAAGGGTAGAGGAATCTGTGCCTTAATCATCCAAATAGGGTAAAATATAATACACTGCCCTGTTGGTCTGGTTATCTTCATGAACCTGGGTATGTTGCTGATCTTATCAGTACCATTTTGTGGTCTTGCGCATGGTGAGGGGAGGGGATCTATTACCCCTAAGTGTGATTCATCAAGGAGTAAACAGAACAGACTGTGCTGTATGTATAAGCAATCATGGCTGCAACTACTACAGTAATTCCAGCAAATGAAGAGCATTATCTTGGCCTGACTAAACTGCATTCTTTGTTCTAATCAAATGCTTGAAAGATACAGGACTGAAATTACACTCCACGTCCAATTTAGGAACAAAGTATAGATTAATATATCTTTGTATACAGAGCAAAAGCAAACCCAGTTGTTGCAGAAGTCAACTCTGAGCTATGAAGAATAACAGTGGAGTTATTCTACGATTTTGTGGGACTTGTTCTTATCCTTGGTGATATAGTAGGATGTGGCATGCAAAACTAGGAAATGAATGGAGGAAGCAGATTACCGGTAAATACTTACTACAACTTCAGTTAATCTGTCACATTAATAAAATGGATGTATGTTATTGTGAAGTTAATGGTGACTTGTAAAGATCTGTAAATATTTCTGTTCTGAATTGAATACTTATTACTCCCTGCTATGTTTTGACATGAGGATGGACTTTGCTTAACTCCTCTACCCTACCCTCTTTTCGCACCCAAGCCTTCTTACTGTACTACTATACTTCCTAAATGCATATTTCACTTGAGATTCCTACTCCCTAACCAACCAAACAATAGTTTTAACTAATTCTCTTTTTCCATTTAATCTTTTAGCACCTTTCCAACTACCCTTCTCCTGCCCATACTGCTTTTCACTATATTAATTCACAATCACACCCCTCCCTAACAGCACCTATCTACTCTATATTGTATATTCGACTTTTTCACAAATAAATCCTCACTTCTTCTTATTTTAACTACATTCTCATACTTTAGCCTTTTAAACCCATTTATTCCTTACATTCTAGACAAGATACTAGGACATCCTAACTCTCTTCCTAATGACCGTATAAAAAGGAAAGGTGGTAGTATTGTTTTAATATATCCCAGCAACTAGCACATTTTCCCTTACAACCACCAACAGACCTGTACCCACATCCTATATCAAACTATTTTATTATTTTTTATTTATTTTATTTTACATTTGTTGACTGGGAGAGTCCAACTGGATTACAAGTCCATTTTCAGTGGAGGCCCGGGGAGAAAAGCTCCAAGGAAAATTTTTTACAAAACATAGCTTTAAGGACAGACTTTTGACATACAATTTCCATAGAAGAGACTTTGACATACATATTAACTAACAGATAGGACACATTCATTCTCTACAATATAATATTACATTTTAGAAGTTATTCCTAAGTTTAGGATTCCTGTGATAGATTTACTATCAGAATAAAAGCAGATAGATGTAGAATAACGCTCTGAGAGAGCAGATGATGCTCGCTATAGATGAGAAGGATAACAAATTGATTTACAATATGTCTTCTCCTGGTATTAGTTGCTTATGGAAAACTCAACATTGCTGGGGTAGTTTTCCCTAACTCCTGGAGAGATGGGATGAGTGGTAGATTAACAGTCCTAAGTGGGTACAGTACTATGACTGGTTTGCTTAGCAGAGTTAGTTAAGTTAGGTGAAGTGTTCTAATGAGACATTAGCCAGTGGGGATACATGAGCAAAGTCAATTATTCAAAAAGTGAGTTTTAACAAGTTTCTTGAACTGTAATGGGGAGTTGTTGTCAGTTATGTGAGCAGGAAGGGAGTTCCAGTTTTTTTTTCTATACAGTGGTTGTAGACAGACTTACCAGCTTTATTGTTGTATTTGGTTACTTTGAGGAGGTTTTGCATGCTAGACCTCAAGGGCCTGGCGGTTGTATAGGGTTTCAAAATATTTTGTAGGGCTGGGGTGTTTTCAGAGTTATGTATTATTTTGTGGGCTAGTGATAGTTGATTGAGTTGAAGTAGTAGTGATAGTTCTAGCAAATTGAGTTTTTTTAGACATTCACAGTGATGTGTTCTGATGGGAGAGGTTGTAGCAAATTTGGCTATCTTATTATAACAACTATCAAGTTTGTTTAGGTCTGATTTGCAGAGATTTGTAAGTACAGGGGAGGCATAATGTAGGGTGGATACTAGGCGAGTCCTCGCTATTGTAGTTTTGGAGTTGTTAGTGAGGAATTTTTTATTGTGATACAGTAGGCCAAGTTTTTATGTACTTTTTTATGGTTATAGAAATATGAAGGTCAAATCTAAGGTGATTATCTATTTCAACCCCTAAGAGTTTGGTATGATTTGTGGGGGTGATTGCGGTATTGTTAAAGGAGGAGATGAAGAAAGAATCAGTGGGAGGTGTGGCTCTGTGGTAGCTAAAGAGTACTAGCTTTGCTTTACTTGGGTTCAGAATGAGCCTTTGGTTTGTAATCCAAGTTTCTGCTAGGGAAAAGCATTCTTGTGTTAGGGAGTGAAGGATGTCAATTGATTTGGCTCCACATATTATGGTGGTATCATCTGCATATTGTACTATTGAGGCTTTAGGAATACTGTTTGGGAGCTTATTGGTGAAGAGGGTAAAAAGAAGTGGCCCCAGGATGGAACCTTGGGGTACTCCTAGGGAGACTGGTAGGGAGGGGGAGAGTTGGTTTTGCCCCATAACAACTTGTTTCCTTCCCTCTAGGTAGGTTTTGAACCAGGAGATGGCAGGGGTGGTAAGGTTTAGAGTTGCTAGTGAAAGAAGGAGTTTATTGTGGTTAACCATATCAAATGCTTTGGACAAGTCAAGAATGATGGCAGATACAAGGAGTCTGTTGTTTCTGTGAGTATTGACAATGTTGGTGAATTCTGTTAGTGCGGTAGTGGTGCTATTGAAGGGTCTAAAGCCATGTTGTTGTGTTGCTATTAGATTATTTTCTAGGAGATATTTCATTAGTTGCTTGTGTATTACCCTCTCTTAAATTTTAGATAAAGGGTGTAGTATGGCTATAGGGTGGTAGCTATTGAGTTCCAGGGAGGTTCTCCCTCTATGTAGAAGGATGATATGTGATATTTTCCATAGCTTGGGTACTATACACTCGGAGATGGATCTGTTAATTAGGATGGAGACAGGATTTGATATGGCTTTTGCAGCCAGGTGGAGGTATTCAGCGGGTAATTTATCTGCAGCTGGAGATGTTGGTTTGAGCTTGCGGAGTAGTTTTTCAATGGATTTGGTTGGTTCTGGGTGGAAGTTGAACTTGGGGCAATTGTTAGTTGGGGTGGGGGGATTTGCAGGGGTGGGGATGTTGTCATAGGGCTGATTGTTTGCAAGGGTCTGGACGGTTTCTGTAAAGTATTTATTAAATTGAGTGGGGATGTCTTCTTGGTTGTTATCTATTTTTGGGGTTGGGGTAGTTGTTTTACCTGGTTGTAGAATAGAGTTAATTGCTACCCAAAATTTTTGTGGGTTGTTCCTGTGCTTATTCTGTAACTTTTGGTAGTAAGATGTTTTGTCTGTTTTGGTGATTTTTTTTTGGCTTTGTTATGTAATTTGACGTATATTTGTTTGTTCAATTGGGATTTACTGTTGAGGTGGTTGGTCCAGGCCTTGTTTCTTTTTTTGAGGAGGAATCTTGTGTCTGTGGTTAACCAGGGGGCATATTTAGTTTTAATTCTTGTTGTTCTGGAGAGGACATTATGGTTAAGGGTGTTTAAAAAGGTGGTATTGAAATATAGTACAGCTTCATCAAGAGGTAGTTTTTTTTATGGGGGTCCAGTTGCACATTTTAGATTGTTTATAAAGTTGGAGCGGTTAAAGTGTTTTTTTATAAAGTTGGAGTGGTTAAAGTGTCTTTTTTCGTTTCTAATTAGGCGTGTAGATATTTGGGTCAGTTGTGGTGATTTAGATCTGAGTAACAATGTGGCTTGGTGGTCATTCAGGGTGTCTGGTAGACACCCTGCTAGGGATATCAGTGATGGGTGGGATACAAGTTTCCAATATAGAGTGGATTGGTGTTTGACTCTCTTGCCTGTTCTTGTGGGGGAAGCGATGAGATGGATTAGGCCATGTAAGTTAATATGGGAGAGTGGTTTATGACTGGAACAGTTTTGCCAGTCAATATTAAGGTCTCCTAATACTATGTTTTCCTGGGGGAGGGAGTTAGATATCCATTCTAGGAGTTTTTCTGTAATGGAGATATTGTTGCCTGGAGGGATGTAGCATCCTGTGATGTTGATGTGTTTACTATCATTAAGTTTTTAATTTTGTTAGAGTGAGTTCAACTTTATAGAGGGCTGGAGTTGTTATGTCTACTTTCTCAAGGATGCGGTAAGATTTATACACTATAGCAACACCTCCCCTTTTTAGCTATTCTATCACTACAAATTATATTGTAACCTGGTGGAGTGATTTCATTGTTGTGGTTGCCTGGTTTAAGTCAAGTCTCTGTTAGTATGACTATATCAGGTTGATAAAAAGAGAGTAGTGCATGAAGGTTGTGGACTTTGTTTAGTACACTTCTGACATTTAAATTTAAAATGAGGAGCGTGGATTTGTCTCGGTGGAGTAGGGTACCATTCAGGTTGAGGGTTGGGGCTCCTAGATTTTGTGGACCTGGGTTTGGGGGTATATCACTGCAGCTAATGAGTTGGGTTCTGAGGTAAAAATAGAGTTTGAGTAGATTGTTTAGGGTCTTAAAGTTCTTTATAGTTGTTTTCAGAATATTTCAGTATATTCTTTCAGTAGAGCTTCTTATTCCTTTCCTGAAATTAAACAATCCTAAACACATATGTATTACTCTTCTTTGCATCCCTCCTGAAGACAATATTGCTATACTAGAAGATATCCTCCATTGGATATCCATAACAATTCCACAAGAAAAAAATTACTACTAGAGGATATGAATGTTACTTGATTGAAAATAAACTGTAACTCCCCTACATGTAGTGTAAACATATTTGGTCTCACCAACTAATTAATAGCCCCACACATTAAAGCTAGACATCAAATTTCCTATTAGACTTGATCCAAGTATCAGACCATAGAAAACCCACCACCTCAGGTACAATTTCTGTCTCAGTGAATATCTCCCAATCTATACAATGATAAAGAGTAATAGGTTAGTGAGTTCCCATATGATAGAGCAATGGATGGCACAGGAAGAAATTGAAGAGAATGTGCCACAGGAAGATGCTACAGAACTTTTTATAGAATGTCTGCAGAAAATGGAAAAAAAAAATGTTCCTTCAGTTTAGAAGAAAATGAGCTAAGAGAAGAGTTGCTTGATTTACTAGAGATAGATAGACATATTAAGATCAATGAAAGAAATAGACTGCAGAAGGTTAAAAAAAAAAAGTTAGAAGTTTGATAGACCAAATGAACACAGTAATTAGGACATCCATAGAGTTCCATGTGATATAACAGAAGTAAACAGGATATATTACTGTGCAGCTAAATTAATAACACATAAAATTCTACCATAAGAACACAGGGTAGTAAGGGAAAGGAAGGGGAGAAATCGAATACCATCATGGAAATATTGAATAGAGAAAACTATAAAGCAATTAAGACAAGAAGTGGCACTGTTAGAAGAATATAGAAGAGGGAACAGATCAACAAACATACTCAGAAAGATAGATGTGATAAAAACAATGCACAGTATTATAACAGATCAGGATTTATCATGCACTATCACAAACAGTGAACTAAAATATCAGTACAGGCAAAAACTTAGAAAATACACAGATAAATATAAAGGAAAAGTACAAAATAAGCGCTTTATTGATGACCCAAAAAAGTTTTATAGAGAAATGGGAAACAAGGTAAAGGATTTGAAGGACCACCAAAAAAAGAAGTAATAGATACATTTTGGAGAAGTACTTATGAAGATCCTGTGGAACATAACAAAGATACTAAATGGATAGAAGGAGTAAAAGAAATGATAAGAAGTTCAAAGGTACATGATATGAAATGGGATAAAGTAACAGCCAGAGATTGAAACAAAGTTAAGAAAAGCCTCTAAATGGAAAATTCCAGGCTCAGATGCAATATCTAATTTTTGGTTAAAAGTATAAACATCTTTGCATGAAGATTTAGTCATGAGTAAGAATTGCTTATATGTGCACCCCGAACAGACACCAACCTGGCTAACAGCAGGAAAAATAATGGTCCTACTTAAAAGTGAACCTGCAAGCTACCCTAAAAGTTATTGACCAATAACTTTCCTTCCAATAACATATAAATTATACACTGGAATTGATGCCAAAAGAGTTTACAGTCATTTAGAAGAAAACTCAATTATGGCATAGAACAAAAGAGCAATAAATGTGTCTTTCGGCTTTTCCCGGTTAGGGGTCACCACAGCGGAACTCCGGTCCGCTAATGATTGGCAGTAGATTTTTATGTGCCGAGTTGCCAGCCCTGAAGCACAACCTTCAACGAAGGTACACCCATTCACGCATGCCTCCAGAGAAAAGGCGCTCTAGCTGAGAATCGAACAGGACAACGTCTTACTGTCAGGCGACAGCGCTACTACAGCACCACCACAATAAAAAAGTCATATGGCACAAAGGATCATTTGCTGTCAAATAAGGTCATAGTGGAAAACTGTAAAAAAGGTAAGAATTGATGTATTGTATGGATTGACTACAAAAAAGCATTTGACAGTATCCCACATTTATGCATAAAAGAGTACTTAAAAATGTATAAGATACACCCTACACTGATAAACTACATCACAGTGACCATGAAACAGTGGTAAACCACTTTGCAGTTAAGCTATGATAAAGGACAAATTATTATTCCAGGGATAAAAATCCAAACAGGGGTATTCCAGGGTGAATCTCTGTCACTGTTGCGCTTTTGCCTTGCCCTTAACCCATTAAGCTGTTTGCTTAACTGATTAGGTCATGGCTATAATTTTCTCCCAGAAAGCAACAGTGTAAAGACTTGTCATCATCTCTTTGTCAATGATTTAAAACTGTATCTGAAAGCACAACTGCAAGTATTTAAAACTTTTTCAGATGATATAAGAATGTAATTTGGTCTTGATAAATGTGCAAAAGCAACCTTTAAAGCAAGAAAGCTGCGGCATCAAGGAAACATCAGTTTAGGACAAGAATGTGATATAAAAGAACTTGAGCAAGAGGCAGTGTATAAATATTTGGGAACTGATGAAGGATCAACAATAATACATGAAGAAATGTGAATCAAAATTAGTAAGAAATATTTTAGAAGACTTAAATTAATCCTGAAAACAGCGTTGACATCTAGGATCAAAATTCAAGCTATAATCCAATTTGCTCTTCCTGTCCTAACTTACAGTTTTGGAGTGATTGACTGGACCCAAAAGGTGCTGGATAGATTAGAAAGGAAAACAAGAGGGAAACATGTCCTCAAACTGAATGCCAAAAAATGCATCCTCATCATCGCCTTTGGAGAGAGTGACGTCCCCACAAATTATCACATTAATAACAACATCCTAATTACGCAATCAGTAGTGAGGGATTTGGGCACCCAGGGTGATAGCAACCTGACTTTTGACCAGCATGCTGCTTCCATTGTATGGAAAGACTTCTACATGGCCCACCTCATAAGTAAGAGTATCTCATCCAGGGACAAAGAGGTCATAAGATCCCTGTATTATTCCCTTATAAGGCCAATTATTGAGTATAACACCTCCTTCAGCATGTACCTCACAAATCACATGAAGCAGCTGGAGAAACTACAGACGTTCCTCACCAGGAGAATCCAGGGCCTCAAACACCTACCCTACACAGATAGGCTAAAAGCCCTGTCCCTCAACTTAGTTTCATACAGACTCCCCAGAGGTGAATCCCTGTCTGGCATACAAAGCAATCTCATACCCCGCCTTGATGGGACTGCTGCAGATCTGCAAGTCAAGCTCTACGTGAGAAATCCATACAACTGTGATATCAATAGGACTTGTTGGCGGGACAAATTTGTGTCCCAGAGACTCCCCCATCTGTGGAATAGACTCCCTCTCCACATCAAGCAGAGTACCTCATTATCCCTTTTTAAGCACAACCTGCATAACTGAATGGGAAACAGAAAATACACTCCTGGGATTCCACCTGTGTCCCTGCTGGATAGGGGCTCTGGCTGCTGACTTGTCTAAACATGGGCTAAACTCTTGGCTAGGCTTATAAGGGCCTCAAGGCCAGTAGCCTAGTAAACTCCTATGATCCTAAACTCCTATGATCCATTGCTCATAAAATGATGTATACAAATCAGTACATACCAAGATTATATATTCCCTATTCCAAAGGAGGTATGGGTTTACTTGAAATTGATTATACGTATAGATCTGCAGTTGTGGGACTGCATACATATCTGCTGACCTCAGAACCAAATATAGTGAAAGTTTTGAAACATGAGGAGAATAAACATAAGATGACTCCCCTTCTTAGTCTGGCAGAAGCATATTGGTGTCAAGCAGGAATGGAAATCTGAGCAGAAGTAGATAAAAATCAGGCAGCAACTGAATGTGCCAAAAAAACAAAAGAAAAACTTTAAGGTGAAGGATCAGGTGAGAAGGCAAGAAAAGTGGAAAATGTATAAATATAGTTGCAAGTATAGAAAACTCCTGGAATAACCTCATGTTGATCAGGATCAAATGCAGGAATGGTTAAGGAGAGCCAAATTCAAACCAAAAGATGAAAGGTTAATATTGGCAGCCCAAGATAGTGGGCCAAGTACACGTTGGTTTACAAAGTCCATTTAATATGGGGAAAAACAGACAAATGTAGGTTTTGTAAAACAGAACTGGAAACAGTTGCACACCTTGTTGCTGGTTGTGCTACACTAATTGCAAAAGGACTGTATACTGAAAGGTATAATAATAATGTGGCAAGACTGTTGCACTAGGGATTGTGCAAACATTACAATACTGAAGTAGCTGAAAAACACTGGAAACATGAGCCACAAAACATCACAGAAAATTATGAAGTTTACATCACATGGGATCACTCATTCCCAACAGTTCAAAAGATACATGTGAAAAAAACAGATATAGTGGTCCATGAAAAAAAGACAGAAGTAGCATCGATCATTGAATTCACTACACCCAGTGGCTACAGTGTCTTGTATACAGAGAAACACAAAGTCATAAAATATCAGAATTTGCAGACAGAAATGAGAGCAATGTGGAAGAAAGATACCCAGACAGTTTCAATAGTAGTAGGAACAATTGGGGCAGGATTCACGAAGGCTTGCACGGAGTGTAAGAGACGTGTAACACTTCATGCAAGCCTCGCGATCCAGGAACAGCCCGAAACTCCATGTAAGAGACCAGCTAAAACGTCTCTTACACAGACTGGGCGTGGATATGCTAAATACCTCACTTGCAGCTGAAAGGCATGCAAATGAGATAGAGTAGTGATCCACAAAAGAGAAAGCAGCCCGTGTAAGAGCCGTTTTAGCTGCAGAAATGTACTCAGTTGACAACTGAGTACGTTTCTACAAAAATCCCAATGGAGCCATGTCAGCTCCAAATAAAGGGTGCATATGTGTCAGGCAGCATGCCAATGGCCAAATATGTGGCCATTGGCAAGGTACCCCGATGCAAATATTAAAAAAATATAATTTTTAAACGCAGCGCAGCCCCCTCGCAAACGGGCTGTGCTGTATAAAACATAAGAATGAAGGTTATAAACCCACAAATGTGGGTTTTATGCAATACATGGAATGACAATGCAGGGACCAGCAGACCAAAAACAACATGGCCACTGTGTAGTGGTTGCTAAGGGGGGAAGCTGAGTCTAAGAAATGTAACTAAGCATTAGTAGGCAATCTGATGTAAATGAGGGTTAGGATACTGAATCCCACAGTCACATAGCAAATGAGCACATTCTGAGTAGTGTAAGAGATACATAAGGGGGAGGAATAGAGTAAGAGATAAGTGACATCACAGGGGGGAATGGTAGAAAGAAATGCAGTTCATTGGAGGTCAGTGTTACATGACAGATGACAGACACAAATCATGGAAAGAGGAGTGCCACAAGATAAGCATGGGAAAGTGAAGAAATGGAAGGTGTACACTGTTACTTACACAAACGTTTCTTGCTTGGCGTGCATGCGCACGTGTGCGTGCCATGAGGCGCGAGTAGGACAGTGTGCACGCGTGTAAGGCAGACTGAGCATGTGGGAGCGTGTTGGTAGATTTGTAAGACTGTACTAGTGTGCGCACGTGTAGGGCAGACTGAGCATGTGGGAGCCTGTTGGCAGAGTTGTAACACTGTTTGCGCTGGTGTGCGCGCATTCTAACCCGAATAAGCAGATACCAAACCGTGTAAGCATGTGTGCATGTGTGTAAGCCACTGTGAGCATGTTTCTGCTGGTATGCACGCTGCTCCCCCCTGAGGAAACATAAAGGAAAAAGGAAGCAACAGAATTAGTAGGAAGCTAGCAGGGAATACTGCTGGAGCTAGCAGGTGAAAATAATTAGCAGCAGGCAATTACACAGGCAGAATAGTAGCTCAGCCAAGCACTTAAAACTCTGCAAACAGCAGTGCAGGATGTATCTCTCAAGAGACACTGCAAGACAGGAGTAAGCTATTAGAAGTGAAAACTGAAAAAGCTGAACTCAGAGCAGAAATGCTAGGGGCTGCCATAGCTGTCATAATGAGACATAGGTGACTTGCTGAGGGTGGTGACAATGCAGATGGTGCCAGACAACCCACAGTGAGGAGACGGAGAAGAGTGTACAGGCCCAGGGTCACCTACCACGGGTTACATGAGCTGGAGATAGTAGAGCACTATAGAGTGGACAGAGACCTCCTGCAGCAAATTGTTGAGCTGTGCAGGCCACGCCTCACACACAGAATCAACAGAGGGGAACCCATCCTAGTGGAAACCAAGGTATGTGTTGGCCTAAGAATACTAGCAACAGGTACCTTCCAGAGACCAACTGGTGATATGATGGGGATATCACAGGTATCAGCCTCCAGGATGCCATGTCAGCACATGTCGGTGATCATGTATATTTCCCTAATGCCCGTGAGGTATTGGCCAGCAATATGCGTCTCTTCCAGCAAATAGCGGAATACCCTGAGGTAGTGGGTGCAATAGACTGCATGCACATATGCATCAAAGCACCAGCCGGTGAGCGGGGTAGGGCCTACATTAACCGCAAGGGCTTCCCCTCCGTCAACTGCCAGGTTGTGTGTGATGTCCAGGGCATAATAATGAATGTGTGTGCTGGCTGCCCTGGGAGCTACCATGATTCCCACATCTGGCATTTGACGCAGCTGTACCAGACATTTGCCAATGGGGACATCCCACACGGACACCTAGTGGGGGATGCAGGTTATGCACTGGAGCCGTGGCTGATGACACCCATCAGAAACGCACACACACCTGAACAGGGACGCCATAATGAGGCACACGCACAAACACGTAATGTAATAGAGCGTGTGTTTGGGCTGCTCAAGTCACGGTTCCGGTGTCTGGACACATCTGGTGGAGCCTTGCAGTACTCACCAACTACATGTACCCAAATTGTCATGGTATGTGCTATGCTACATAATATGGTCTTGCGAAAACAGCTGCAGCAGGACCAGCATAGGGACGGGCCAAACAGCCCCCCACCATTGCCAAGGCCATCACAGGCAGAGCGTGACTCGGAGGAGGAACAATCTGAGCCTGCCCCAGTAGGCAGAAGGAGGCGTGCCCAGTATGCCCTGGCCTTGGCAAAGAGGCAACGCATAGCACATACACTGGCTCAGTAGGACCCTGGGAATGATACCCCTCTCTGACTCACTCAAATAATAACAGGGATGCCTAAAATGACATGACCTGCTCACAAACATGTACAGGGAGTGTAATATGTGCATCCGACAGAGGCAACCCTGCAGCACCACCTGAGGCATGAATGCCATGTGTTAAGTAATGTAACAGCATGTACTATATGCACACTTGAGGACCCTGACTAACATCCACCCTCACCAAGCATGAAGCCACAATATGACGATGGGAGGATCAATTGCAATAAATGGCTGAAGTAATGCAGTTAGTCAAAGGGGAGCCAATGTGTTTCAGCCTGGGAAGACATGCTGAGCATGACATGATGCACCACCTGTTAGGGGTGGCGTGCACCTATCAGTCCAGGCCTCATGGATACTGGCAAAGGCTGTCAGTACCCACAGCATGCCCTGAATAGGTAAGTCTCAAAACACAAACCCACCTTCATAGGTACCACAAGGGATAGGAACCTAGATGTAATGCTACCCAATGCCAGAAGTCGAAACAGCAAGATGCGTGCAGTGTAAATGCACACAGTATGGAGAATGTTGATATCTGTCCTGTAGTAGAAAACTGGGTCAAGGCTCACATCAGCACCCTAACACTACCAGGTTACACCTCATACTGTGCTGTACAGCCTCAAAACATGGAACAAGCTACAAAAGGAGGGTGACTAGCAATAATTGTCAAGGATAACCACACCCCCATGTTGGTACCACAACAAGAAGCAGCATGGACTAGCCATGGTCAAGTACCAGTGGCTAAAACCGCCTCCCAGTATATAGCCTGCTGAAGACTACCATCCTAACACCAGGAACTGCACCTGGCCTATGTTGGAATACATGAATATATCAAGCCCCCCAAACCACATTATATTGGTTGACTGAAAATACCCAGACATACACTGGGAGCATTATACTAACACCAACACAGTAGGAGAAAAGTTCCTAGAATCCAGAAACCAAAATACCCAGGAACAACGTACCACTCCCACAAAAGGGGTAAGCATACTGGATGTGATAATCAGCAACATGCCTACTGGATGGCAAGATGAGAAGTGTATCCCTCACTGGTAAGACCAGACCATAGAGTAATCACACCGGATATACACATCCTGACCACAGTCCCTGGCCAGAAAACCACAGTGAAAAACATGTGTTAAGCATAAGTTGCACCCCTACAAACTGATGTGGAATCCACTAAAGGCCCTGTGCAGGTGCAAAATATGGGACACATAGCAGAACCTGTTATACAGGCATTCCATGAACACAGCCAGGAATGCTTGGATTATGCAATCACAAATAACAACAAGACACAATGCCATACACGCAGGCATCTGGCATGCTGGACTCCAGCCATTATCAAACCATGCAAGAGAATGAGGAAGCTACTACATGATAGAGCAAACATAAAAAGGGAAATAATCACTGATCAGTAGTATGGCAATAAAATATGTCCACACATACAATCCACTAAGGCCAGCTACAACAAGTAGAATCTGTAAATCCTGAGGCAATGTTACACCTGCCCCAAGTACAGACAACCCTCAACTCCCCCCAATAAATACAAATATATGTGAGAGATGCAACTATTTATCCAAACCGGAGGCTGAACTCCCCCAACTCAGTACTGTCAAAACTAGTCAGGAGGAGAAGGTAACCACACACACCACAAACCCAGTCACACATAGACCTATCACAACTGTAAACCAAACACAGAAACACAGAAAAACATTCCCGGAGGCCCTAATTAAAAACACACCACACCAACAGAGGCCTCCAAAGCAGACCCCCAAGCAACCAAAACCTCCAAACATAGCACATGCAACACATAGTACACAAAGCTTGTGTGCCAAACAGTCACAGGCCAGAAGGAGAAACAACATGCCTGATACAGTTGTAATAGGTGTCTCTATAGGCAGACACACTGCTGTCCCACTCACCAGACTGAACAAGGGAAAGGGTACAGTAAGCTTTCTGTAGGCTGCTACAGTACGCCACATAACACAAGTACACAGGTCACCCCAAAGCAAGTAGAAATATGATGCAGTCATTGTCCATACTGGTGTGAATGACCTGAGATGTACCTCCCTGGACTACATGAAAGGAGACATGGATGATCTCTCTGAGTATGTACTCCAGGCCGGTATGACACTGGCCGTTTGCAGCATCCAACCCTCACGAAGAATGATGCCACAGTACAAACACAGAATGGTCAGCTTTAACAGGTGGCACAATTACAGCTGTCAGTCCAAGAGGATCTAATGTCTGTCTGCTTGAGATGTCATTCATGACAAGCCATGCTGCTGTCCCAGGGATGGCTTGCACCTGTTACCCCGGGGCGTCTGGATATTGGATGAGGCTTTTGCCACCTCCATACAGCCGTACGTAGGCAAGGCCAAAAAGACTAACCCACCACCCTAGAAAACATAAGTGGTAAGAAACATAAGGGTAATGCTGACCATTGCCATATGTGTAAACTGCAATATGCATGCTCCTGAGGCACTTCCCAGTGTGGAGAACATCAATGTCTGTGCAGTGACAGAAACCTGCTGCAAGCCTACTGACAGCACACCAGCACTACCAGGTTATACCTCATATCATGCGTTATGGCCCCAACACCTGGACCAAAACATCAAAGGAGGGGGAGTATCCATATGCAGCACAGACACCCATATGGCCAGGTAACTGACAATGCACGAAGCAGCGGAGACCACCCATGTGCACCTAACTGTAGTCAAAACTGCTGTACAGTCTGTAGCATGTGACAGACCACACTCTCACACACAGGAACCCCACCCAGACATCCTGAAGACACTGGACAGTATGAATGTCCCACCAAATACCAAACAAGGAACTCACAAATTACCACATAGGTGGTAAACCATTATGTATGCAAGGAGTAATCAGGGACCTAGGGACACAAGTGGACAGTAACCTGTTATGTGACACTCACAATGCCAATGTGGCTAGGAAGACTGTCTATATTGGACACCGTATCATGAAAGGA
Organism: Protopterus annectens; assembly: GCF_019279795.1. Taxonomy (NCBI): domain Eukaryota; kingdom Metazoa; phylum Chordata; order Ceratodontiformes; family Protopteridae; genus Protopterus; species Protopterus annectens. The sequence goes on from NC_056744.1 coordinate 746,851,970, forward strand.
TTCACATCTACATCAACAGAGGTCATTGTGCCCCTGTACTGTTCTTTTATCAGACCCATAATCTAGTACAATGACTCATATGGGATGTACCTTACCTGACACCTGCAGCGGTTAGAAAGACCTCAAAGGTACCTCACCAAGAGGATAAAGGGTCTCAAATATATGTCATATGCTGTCTGGCTGTAGACACCCCAGCTGAATGCAGTCACAGACTGCCTACACAGAGGCATTGTATGTCTGTTGTACAAGGCCATGTCCAACACAGGAGTAATGGACATGCTCCACCCCAGGAAATCAAAGCCATTGGAGCTGTGAGAGTGACAGATGTCAAACTCAACACATAATGAAATAGGATGTACTGGAAGGACAGATACATAACCCAGAGGCTCCCCACACCCTGGAACAGGATCCCACTCCATGTTAGGCAGAGCCCCTCACTGACACCCCTCAACAGGAATATTGCCAAGTGGATGGATGATCATAGATGTACACTGGGGGTCTTCACTGTGTCACGTCCAGACAGAGGCACAGTAAAGTAAATCATAAATGGTCATACTATTCACATAGCAAGGGGCAAAACACACACTCTGGCTAGGCTTACAAATGCCCTAGGGTGGATAGCTTAGTATGAACCTATGAACTTATGAAGATACAAATTGTACAGGACACTAAGGATAATTACAAGGCTTACTCAACTGATGGTAGGAACCATGTTGGTAATTCACAGATATGCTCTGAATCACACAAATATTACAAACAACATACCAAACACACACACATATTGCCAACATACAACCTGACAGGTGCAGTGCAAACCCCCCCCCCCCCCCAGAATGCAAAATATCTATCCCAGCAGACTGCTGGCCCCCTGACATTGCAGATGCTGAGGTAACAGCCATCATCTACAAAGCAAAACACACAGCAGCAAAGGTATGAGATGGTGTCCTGGGCTGTCCAACATGGACTCCAAGAAGAATGGAATGCCAAATTACACTACTGCTCAATGTCAGCCTTACCACAGGATATGTACCCAAAGAGCAGTGTACAACAACAGTGGTCCTTCTCAACAAAGGTGTTGCCTGAATGGATACTGCAAACTACCACCCCAGGACCCTGACAAGCTTGGTCTGCACAGCTATGAAAAGGATCAGCATGTACCGCAGACATAAAGCTATCGGGGACCTACTGACACCAGACCCTACCCAGTGTGGCTGTCGTAAGTGCAGATCCTGCCTCTAAACATGTTTGACCCATTTGAAATAGTCATTAAGGTCATTGATGAGGGCAATGTGGTCCACACAGCATAGCTGGACTGTGCAAATGCTTCCAGACAATACCCTAAGTGTTCAGTATGGATATGTTTACCAGCTTAAATATAAACCCAATGTCAGTAGAGGGGTTGCAAACCAGACGAAGGACAGAACTGACATGGTCAGACATGCTGCATCCATGTCAGACTACAAACCAGATATAAGTGGCATCCCACAAGGCTTGGTCCTGGGACCTCCCTCGGTCCATATATATGTCCCATAGGTACAGGCCAACATGGAAGGATTGTGACTGAACATGTATGCAGAGGAGTACAAACTGCCCACCATATCTGACCCCCAGCTGACACAAGCAACCCACAAAAGGGCCACATAGAAACAGACAACTGGTGCCATAGCCATGTCAGCAAGCTAATTGCAGAAATGTGTATATTCAACCACCATGGATATGCAGTAATTGCCCACCAATTACCACACAGGTGTTAACCCATTACGTACCTAACATGTAATGAGAAACCTGGGGACACAAGGTGATAGATATCCTGCATTGGACAAGCATGTGGCTGTAGCGTTCACAGAAACATACCATATACCCACCTAATCATGAAGGTTGTCAGATCTAGATAAGGGGAGGTCACTGTGGCTCTGCAGTCATCCTTCATCAGCGTCACAATTGACTACAATAGCCTCTGTGGGATGTACCTCAGCAGACACCTCCATCAACTGCAAAGTCCACAACAGTACCTCACCAGGAGTAGCAAAGAGCATGAACAGATGCCATGTGTTGCCTGATTAAACAAACTGCAGCTCCACACACTGCCAGACTGCCCACCCAGAGGCAAGCTGTGCCTGATGTATGATGCCATGTCCAAGCTGGAATCAATGAACATGCTGCACCTTGTACAATCTGAATGGCAGTGAGCTATGCACATGAGAGACCTGAACCCCAGCACTGACATACATAGAACAAGCTGTACTGAATGATCCATAACACAGAAGCCACTCCCACTCTTGAGTAAACTCCCAGTGCAGGTTAGCCAGAGAGTCACCCATCGACACTCCTCAAAAAGAATCTTGATGAGTGGATGGGAGATGGTAGGTTTACCCTGGGTATCACTGTTATGTCACAGGTAGACGGAGGCACAGTATACTAACCATGACATATGTCATGGCAAACTCCAGTTACAATGTGTGTCAAAAGACAAACACACTCTCTGACTAGCATCAGAAATGGCCTAGGGCACATCGCTAGTGTTTGCCAATGTCCACCTATGTTGTGGAATACACTACCAATGTTGGACAAGCCTGGTTTAGGTAGTCCATATCTGAACATAATGCAACATGGTCATATGTGCACAACTGGCCCCTACACAGTCTGTTGTGCTCACTATGAAGATTTAAAGCAGTGACAGGACTAAAGCCCAGGATACTGTCCACCACAGTGAAAGTACTGAACCAGTACACTATACGGTACTACAGTGTTAGGTCATTACGAAAGGATGTTGACAACTGTATGCAAAGTATCCCATGCAATCCCTGCAGGCACAGTATAATCCCTGTTGTGGTCAGACACAAAGCAGTTGGCCAGTAAGTACACAACATGACACCCAACACACAATCATAAATGTGAGATATTGTTGAAGTTCACACTCACCCAAATATGCGGTGGAATGCAGAGTTCAACATATGGAAAGCTCACACTGGGCATGCTCGCACACTTTGATAAATGAGGCATATGTCAGACAACATGCCATGGAAAGGCTGAACTGGGCATGTTCACACACTTAGGCCATATCTCCGTTTAGCAGTTGGCCACACATATCTGGTATTTGTACATGTCATACCAGGAACCAACCACAACACAGCAATCTGCCCAGTGCACACAGTAAATGACTACAGAGACATAAGTGATATAGTGGATCCCCCTCATATTCAAACATCTTCCACAGATACACAAGTTGTTCATAGGAACAGGGAATGCTATGGCAATAAAGACCTGCAAACAGTCTAACAGCAACAAATATTGTGCATCTGACAATTAAACATATGGGTGTAGAGGTCAATACTAGGCTGTTTGCCCTAGGGATTGACAGCTTAGCCAGAGTGTGCTTGGCATCTGCATCCCCAGTACAGTAGGTGCTGTGCCCCTGTAAAGTAGGTCACATAAGGCAATGTGTGAGGCTAGTGTGCTGTGCCTCTGTCAAGCAGGGACACAGTGGAGATCCCAGAGTTTGAATGAGCTAAGCCACATCAATGTTGTTGGTGTGTGCTGGAAGAGGGTTGCTGAGGACCTCTAACAGTAAGTGGGCGTCAATAACAGACTGAGGGGAGCCCTATCTGCATTGTCTGGACAATTTCACTGTCAACACTGTGTTGTGATGATTATGTGGGATTGAAGTGTCATGCCAGTACTGTTCAGAGATGTCCTCCCTCTGTGGGCTACAGCTCTGCAATGTATTAGCTGACTCTGTCTGTTGGACGGCTCATATATGGCTGGTGTACACCTGACAGGTGTCCTGTTGTGGAGCAGTCATGGGTATATGTGGGATAGCATGATCAATGCAAACCTTACACATGCTCATAGAATGCAATTGTCAAGGATTATGCAGAGTGGCCAGTATAGTCCCCCAGCATGGGCCCTTTGAAGTCTTCCACCCCAGTCTTCACAAGTGTAGTCGGCTTGTGCTAAATACAGTTTGTTTGCAGTGACAACCTTGCCTGGGGGTGGGGATGGGATATGGATGTCCAGGGAAAGGTGGGTATGGTCAGATATCAACAATGGTGGTCTACCTCTGGTGTGGAACAGTGAGTACCCATGTTGCAGATGGACAGGTGCAATATGTATTCCCCCATGTGGCTGCGGTGAGTGGTTCTGCCATAGCACATGGACCCACAAATTGTAGTGGCTGTAGGGTAATGTTGTAGAGGCCTGAGTAGTTCCCACACACAATATGCCTGTACCTGATGTTAACAACTGGAATGGTGTATGTGAACACCTGCATATCCCGGCACTGTTCCCAGGGAAGCAAAGTGTGTGTCCTGGATGTGGAAGTGGTGTTCTGGACTGGTTGTGTTGTGTGTTACAGGTCCTGTGGTCACGAAGCATGGTGTAGAATATAACCTGCCAGTGCGATGTGCATATCTGACCCTGAAGTAGGTGGCTGCAAATGCATATATATGCTATCCCCCACCTGACAGGTAGTACTAGATGTACATACCTCTGTAGAAATAAAGATGTCAACACCCTATAAATACTGCAGGTGCAGAACAGATGCCCAGTAATTCGGATAGCGTGCTCTGCTAATGCGTCTCCCTCAAGTGCCATAATATAGTTAGGTAGGAGTTTGAACCATGCAAATGCTCATTGTGCGTGGGTAAGCGGAGTTGTGTGTGTGAGGAAAGTGTCCCTTTTGCCAACTGGGAAAACACTCTACAGGATGCACATTCCCCTTTCTAAGCACTGATGATGTCAGCACCCTATAAGTACAGCAGGAGAAGGAAAACCTTTCAGTAATGCGAATAGCGCACTCCGCTAATGAGTCTGTCTCGAGTGTCATAACATAAGTAGGTAGGGGTTTGAATCCTGCAACTGCCCAGTGTGTGTGGAGAGGGGTTAGTGTGTGTGTAAGGGAAATGTCCCTTTTGGCAACTGGGAAAACACTCTTCAGGATGCACATTCCCCTTTCTAAGCACTGATGACAGGGGCGGCTCGTGGCATAGGGCTGCCGGACTGCAGCACCCTCAAAAATAGAAAAATGAAAAATAAAAAAAATTAGTTTTTCAAAATTACGTTAGCTGGAAGTTTATTTGTGTATGGTGCTTGTGCTTTACTGGAGTTTGTGTATGGTGCTTGTGCTTTACTGGAGTGTGGCAGGTGCTTATGGTGGTGTGGTAGGGAATGCCTCAGGCTTGAACCCTGTACCCTGTACGCAGGTGTTAACGACTTGAGTTCCCTACCCACCACCATTTGTAAAAAATTTTCAGATTTTTGCCTCATATTCGATCTGATCTGTTCCTCATAATATCTGTGGTTTGTAAATGTTGCAATGCTTGATATTTGATGGTGTAGTAGTGGCATTGTTGCCTCACAGCTGCAGGTTCTTGGGTTTGATTCTTGGCTGGGGTTCCTTCTTTGTGGGGTCTGTATCTTCTCCCTGTGTTTGTGTGGGTTTGCTTTTGTGTCCTCCCATGTTACAAAGACATGTCTGCATTATTTCTTCCTGGGCCTCTGCTGAAAATTGTTTATTTGTTCCAAGTCAGACTGTCCTGATTAAAAAATGTTAAATAAAATTGACAGGCATTTGAATTTCAGACTTAAGGGTTTCTGAATGTTTAATTCCTTGCGTATTTGATGGTGCAGTGGTAGTATTGTTGCCTCACAGCTATAGGTTTTCTGGTTTGATTCTTGGTTGGGGTGGCTTCTGTGTGGAGTCTGCATCTCCTCCATGTGTTTGTGTGGATTTGCTCTGGTGCCCTGCCATTTTACAAAGACGTGTCTGCAGTTTTAATCCCTCCTGAAAATTGGTTTTGTTCTGTCCACAGTAAAATTGACAGGCATTTGAATTTCAGACTTCAGGTTTCTGAATGTTTAATTCCTTGTATAATTGATGGTGCAGTGATAGTATTGTTACCTCACAACTATAGGTTTTCTGGTTTGATTCTTGGTTGGGGTGGCTTCTGTCTGCATCTCCTCCCTGTATTTGTGTGGATTTGCTCTGGTGCCCTGCCATTTTACAAAGACGTGTCTGCAGTATTAATCCCTGCGTCTCTGCTGAAAATTGTTTTTGTTCTGTCCGCAGTAAAATTGACCGGCATTTGAATTTCAGACTTCAGGTTTCTGAATGTTTAATTCTTTGCATAATTGATGGTGTGGTGGTAGTATTGTTGCCTCACCGCTATAGGTTTTCTGGTTTGATTCTTGGTTGGGGTGGCTTCTGTGTGGAGTGTGCATCTCCTGCCTGTGTTTGTGTGGATTTGTTCTGGTGCCCTGCCATTTTACAAAGATGTGTCTGCAGTTTTAATCCCTGCGTCTCTGCTGAAAATTGTTTTTGTTCTGTCCGCAATAAAATTGACCGGCATTTGAATTTCCAACGTCATGTTCTTCAGAATACATAGTAGCACAACCTTTTTTTTTTTTTAGCAATTTTCGAAGTTTATAAGATGAATATTTTAAATTTGTCCCTATTTTTGGGACTGTATTCCCCATTATTGGCTTCCCAGGTTTTTGTGCTAAGGTTGACAGCTATGGCAAGAACTGAATTCACTGAATATGTTTGAGGGCTGTATTCCCTCATTACTGGGTTTGTCCAGGTGTTTTGTACTAAGAGGTTGACAGTTATGGTGAGAACTGAATTCACTAAATGATAGCCATTTAAGTTTCAGTCTTCCTCTTTTTTACAAAGCAGCTGATGTGGCGTAGTGGTATGTTACTCTGACTGTTTTTTGCTCAGGGACCTTGGCAGTAAAATATATGGTGGCAACACAACATTTTATTCTAGCAACTTTCCAAGATTATAGAAGCAATGTTTAATGTGTCCCTGTTTTTGGGCTTTTGACCCCCCCCCCCAATACATTTTGGCTTTTTCCAGTTTTCTTGAGCTGCGAAGTTGAGATGCAGTTGAGTATTGAGTAGATTTTACAAGGAACTGAGAGCTGCAGGGGAATAGAAGTTTAGTGCTTTACCAAGTTAATACTATAGCACAACAGGCTGTGTACTTGCTTTTGATGCAGAAGGTTGTGGGTTCTACTCCCACAAGGGCTAGATGCTGCCGTACTGAGAATGTTCTCCTTGGTGAAGATACTAACTATGAGTTCGTTATCAGTTTGCCATCCATTTCCTCTTGCAATATTATTACTAGCTTATCATTTTTTTAATGTAATATAGACAATTTATTCCTGCCGGGGAACAGACACTTTATTTTGCGATGAAACCAGGAAATATAAAGGTGATTGCTAGCAACAACTTCATTAGTTACAGATTTCTTTAATGTGGAATTATTTAGATGACTGACTTTAGAGATTGTGCATATTTACTGATAATGGACTGTAGAATTGTGCATATTTACTGATAAAGGTGGACTGTAGAATTGTGCATATTTACTGATAATGGTGGACTGTGGAATTGTGCATATTTGCTGATAATGGTGGACTGTGGAATTGTGTATATTTACTAATAATGGTGGACTGTGGAATTGTGTATAATTACTAATAATGGTGGACTGTGGAAGTCTGAGTAGACTTTTTATGATAAATGTTCTCAACTGGGCAGTTTTGCCATTATGGGTGCATATGGTTTGTTTCATTGCTTACTGGAAAAAATGTTCAAAACAAATTTAAAACATCCTGTAACAAGTGTACTGTATTGTACAAGGAATATAATTTTAGTACAATGAGGAAGGTGTATCAAAGAGCACATGTATGTTTCATATGCAAGGAGCCTATGATTCGAAAACAGCCCAAAATTAATCTTTATCTGCCACTGGCAAAATGTATTTTCTTTGAATGTGGGTTTCAATGCTGTTTCAATGAATGTGAGTTTCAAGGGCAGAGAAGTTTTAATGCTAAGTTTTCATTGTGAGACTGCATTGCTTTGTTTAACAGATGACTTAGTGTTTGTGCTGTAAAATACAAAATAAAACTTTCAAATGAAGTCCAACTCATCATAGAAGTAAAGCAGTATGCACATTAGTGTTTATGGTAAATGGAGTGAAATAGCCAAGTATAATGGTTCATTGGAATGGCTGCAGAGGCTCCATTCAACCATTATTTTGTCAGGGGAAGGGCAGCAAACTCAGACAGGCCCAGCTGAACTATACCTCCCAACTGTCCAGATTTTCAAAGAATGAATAGATTTTGCTTCTTATTTTTGGTTTGTTCATAAAATTTGTAGTTTTAATTCTAAATGATTTGCCAGAAGTCACTCTAAGTTTCAGACTTCATAACCTTCAGAAAAATGCATGTTAAAGTAAGAGCTGTTCTATCAACTGTCTCAATTTATACAAGAGCAATTTTAGTACTGTTTATATGTGCCCCAATATATTTGGCCTTGTTCAGATTTACTGCATTAACAGGTTGAGAGGTACATGCAAATAAATTGCTTTATAGAATTAGGCATAGCCAACCTCTCAACTGTCCCCAATTTTGGCTCAAAATGTTGCTCTTCCCCTTATAATCCCTCCAAAAATAGCAATTTTGGAAGAAAACATGGAGGGTTTACAATTAAGAAATAACTGTAATAATCAAAGTTATAGATTACTTGAAATGCATGTAGATTCTTTTATATTTTGTCAGCTGCTCAAGGTAGCAGTACTAATATTAAAGTGTCCCTTCTTTGACAGGTAGCAGCTGTATTGTCTGTCTATTTTATATTTTTGCATCACTTTTGTCCATTTTCATAAAATTGTGTTTCTTGGCAAATTAGTGACATCACTAAAGACTGAAGTTAGAAAATGACAGACATTTGAGTTTCAGATTTTATACCCTTCAGAAAATTCATACTAATGCAAGACCTATTCTATTATCTTTCTAAGTTTATTAGAGCAATATTTAAAAATTGTCCTTATTGTTGGGCCTTTGTCCCATTTCTGTGTATGGCTTTGTCCAGATTTCTTGCTCTTGAGGTTGAGAGGTATGACAAATGTGTCAGGGCCATCACAGTCAGCCAGTGAGATTTCAAATTGTGACATGCTTGTTGCACCCACCCCCATGTAGTGACTCTGGATGTGTCCAAGCAAGGCAAGGAGTAGTTGTATCTACCTTGGATGGGGAGGACACACTGCATAAGTACTACAGTGGCTTTTCATCTGTCCTTGATTTTGCAGAATGGTCTGGTTTCTGTCATATTTTTGTACTGTTGATTTATGCTTATTACTCAAAGTGCCTGTTGCTCTGTGCTTTTAAGTAGCAATGCTTTAATGACCATAAGGTAAGCTTGTCTGAGATCGTAAGATGCAAGTAAGCTTTAATAAGCATACTGTTAAAGAATTGCCAACATTGAAAGCCTTTCTGTTGTTGCCATACAGAGAATACTTGACTAGATAATGTATAAGCCTTGGGTATTAAAGGACAGGATTCCATTATTTTAAAAAGCTCATTACACTTGTTGGAGACTTCCAGTCATCTCTACAGACTTTACCCGTAAACTAAACAGAATGCCAATCATGTGTGGTCCATAACCTGTACAGTAATCCTTTAAGCAATGTATCTTGAGCTTGTTTCTTGTTTGCTTTTCATTTTTACTTTTATCATGTTTTCCCATGAAACAAGTTGTCAGGCAGCAGGTCTTTTTGGATAAGAAACATTTTTACAAGTGGGGGCATCACATAGATTTCTACTTTCAGCATGTTACTTGGTACTTTAATAAAGCTGAATATATTATAATTAGGACTGCAGTGCAAGGAGAAGTGGTTTGAGTTGAGTGCTTCTGGTTTTTCTTATACTTGATTTTGACTGGCATTCCAGTAATGTATTTAAAAAGTAATTTATTTTTCATGCCTCACAACCTTTTGTTTCCATCTAGATATTAAGTAAGCTGTCATGCAGCCAATGCATTGAAATATTTTTATTCTTCTACACTTATTTTTGTCTTGATTGGACTTTCATAATGATGGTTTGCCACCCAGGGCAGCGTATTTAATTAAAGTTAGTTTTTTGTGGTTTTGTGCATAGCTCCTCCCCTTTCTGGTTGACCACACCCCCTTGACCCCACCCATTCAGCTGTCTCCTGCAGCCCCCCTGTGATTTGAAGTCACCAGCCGCCACTGACTGATGATGTCAGCACCCTATAAGTACAGCAGGAGAAGAGAGCCCTCCAAGTAATGTGAATAGCACGCTGCGCTAATACATCCGTCATGAGTGTCATAGCATAGATAGGTAGGGGTTTGAATCCTGTAAATGGCAAGTGTGTGGATAAGAAGAGTGTGTGTGCTGGCAAGTCTGTATGAAAGTTATGTGCATTTTGGCAATTAGGAGAACACACTACATGATGAACATTACCCTTTCCAAACACTGATGATGTCAGCACCCTATAAGTACAGCTGGAGAAAGAAAACATTCCAGTAATCTGAATGGCGCACTCTGCTAATGCGTCTCTTTCAAGTGTCGTAACATAATTAAGTAGGGGTTTGAAACCTACAAATGGCAAGTGTGTGTGTTTGGATGAGAGGAGTTTGTATGTGTGCAATTCTGCATGAAAGACATGTGCTTTTTGGCAATCAGGAGAACACACTACATGATGCACATTACCCTTTCCAAACACTGATGATGTCAGCACCCTATAAGTACAGCTGGAGAAGAGAAACCTCCCAGTAATCCGAATAGTGTGCTTCGCTAATGCGTTTCTCTCACGTGTCATGACATATTTAGGTAGGGGTATGAATCCGGCAAGTGTGTGTGTTTGGATGAGGGGAGTTGTGTGTGTGTGTACAATTCTGTATGAAAGGCACGTGCTTTTTGGCAATCAGGAGAACACACTACATGATGCACATTACCCTTTCCAAACACTGATGATGTCAGCACCCTATAAGTACAGCCAGAGAAGAGAAACCTACTAATAATCCGAATAGTGTGCTTCGCTAATGCGTTTCTCTCACGTGTCATGACATATTTAGGTAGGGGTATGAATCCGGCAAGTGTGTGTGGGGGGTAGTAGGGTGTGTGTAATTGCAAGTGTGAAAAAACAGATCCTTTTGGCAACTACTACAATACACCAGATGCTGCATATTCCCCCAGTAAACACAGGGGATGTCACCACACTATCAGTACAGCCAAACAGGGCTAATTGCAAAGTAATGCCAATAGTGCGCTCCGCTACTGGGTCTATTACCACTGTCAGAGCACAGATAGGTATGTTTTGGAAACCCACAACTGCCACGTGTGGTTGTGTCACACAATATGACCATGTGTGGGTTGTTGTTCATAACAATGCATGACATTGCCTAAACCAGCAATGGCAATGCACACATGATGTATGTGTGTGACACATACACATATATACCTGTGACCTTCAGTAGTTACCATGTCTGACACGTGCCTCAAGTGGATAAATGGTATTCGCAATGCATAACATTATGACTGTGTCTTACTGTGCAGGGGCCTCATGCAGTATGTGTATATACAGTGTGAGTTGTATATGCTATAATACCAACAGCAGGGGATACACATCTGGTGTGGGCCATATAGTCTACATGTAGTCGATGAACAGGTGCTGCATGTTCCCACCTGTTGTGGGAGTGGTAACATGTTGTTCCACTGCAATTCAGTGATTACATGCTGGGAACCTTTCAGCTAGTGTGTTGTAGCTACAGTAATTCTCACGCACAATGTTTGGTTGGATGCAGTCCAGCCATATAAAGACATTTCTAGAGACTGTCATATTGCCAGTGTTGTTAGGGAGGACAGGTGGGTTTCCTGTGTATGGGAGGGTTGTGTGTGCCAGGCTATGAACCAGAAGGCAGTCCAACACACTGTTAGCTGCTTATGGATAGGCCTTGATGCTTTGTGCTGTGCCAACAACCTGGAGGTGTGTGTATCTGTGGTGCCTTGAGATACCACCCCCCTGTCCATGTGTGTTACATGTGTAGGGGACGACAGGCATGGTATGAGGTATAACCTGGCAGTGATGGGTTGCACCTGTCAGCTGTGAATCAGGAATCTGGTACTGCACAGATATTGCAGTTTACCGTGCTGAGGACAGTGTCCAGTGCATGCATCTTGCGGTGTACACTGCTGGTGTTGTGTAGCATCAATGTTAGTGTCCTATCCCGTGTGATACCCGCGGAGGTGGCTATGTAATCCGTGTCCTGCAGCAAAAGGCACTATGTGTGTATCAAGGGGCTTCGCCAATATACAATGGCCCATGGGTGTCACATGCAAGCTGCCCCTGGCAAATCATTGTGGCTTCCCTAGCATGTAAGCACACGTTGACAGCCATTGGATTCCCTATGAATGACACTGGAGATTGAGCAGAATGTAGACATAGAACACCCTTCCTACATATTGTGGTAGCATACCTGGTGAGGGTATGATGGCAACCAAGGTCAGGCTCATACTGGCCCGTGCCACATGCTGAGAGAGCCCTTCTATGTTCCCTATCATGTAGTCCAGGGAGGTATGTCTCAGGTCATCCATAGTGGCATGGACAATGACTGAGTCATATGTGTCCATGCCTCTGACTGACCTGTATGCTTGTGTTTTGTGGTGGACCATAGTGCCCCATGGGCATATCACTGTGACCTTCACCATGTACAGCCTGTTGAGCGGGACCCCACTGCAGCGGCCAAGAGAGGTACCTGACACATCTGTAGCAGGTGTGTTGTGTAGCCCTACAGGCTGTGAGTGTGTGGCACATGGGATGTGTGTGCCATGTGTGGCATGTGCTCTGTTCCGACTTAACGTATGCCTTGTGCCAGCTGCAGAGGTGTGTGATGCTCAGGTAGGATGCTATTCTGAGTCTCCAAGTATGCCCCAGTGTGTTTGGATTGCTGTCAGTGCGGGTCTATGTCAGACTGGTATTGTAGTCACTGTAGTATGTCATGCCACCTGACAGGGTATGGCAGTACTGGATTCAGAGTACTCAGTCCCCAGATTGGCTATGTGGTGGCATCTCCCACATGTGTTGTACGTTCCTGGCCAGGGGAAAGGGTTGACTGCATACATGTGGCAGCTGTGACATTGCCACATGACTCACATAAACCACAACTGGTTACCTTTGCACATGCTACCATAGTAGTGTGATTGCCATGGTGATTACCAACACATAGGGCCAATGGGGAACAACATACTGAAGGTGAGTATATGTGGGTGTACTGCTACTGATTTCATAGCACTGGCATATATGACTGCACATGTGGGTAAATGCCAGGTAAGTCATATGCAATGTGTCACAGGCAACGTACATGCGAACAGGACAGACAGTGATGTTCTGTCAGGTGGAAAAGTGACATACGTATAGTACGCTATGCAGATGTCACTAGGAATCCACAGAAGCTCTGTAACTCTGCATTGCAGGTGGAATCAGTGTTCCAGGGAACCCCAGGCAAACATGCATGAAAACAAAGCTACAGTAAGCAGGGCTGGAAGTAGTCCATTGTACAACAAAGAAGGGGTAACACTTCCAGAAGGTAACAGTGCAAATATGCAGGCAATATCAACATGTACCCAGGAATGCACAGCTCAAATGTCCATGGTAGAACTGATATTATGTCATATTTAATTGTAATTTGTATTACATTGGTACTGCACACATATCAACATGCGCAAACATCCACATTGCATAGTCGTTGTGGGCAACATGCCACCATTACTGTACATGTCCATCATTGCGTATCACTACTTGCATTAGCTTCTCCCCTGTGCTACCTATGTATGTGGCTATCTGTTGACATCCTTACCACCAGTATGCAATAATGTGCAGCTGTTACACTATGGTACTAACTATGGGTGTAGATAACAATTCAGGACAGTCATACAGTTACTGGATCAGGCATGCTGGGATATACACACAGTCATATCAGCACACTGTACTGTTACCAACATGATACTAGTAATACACTTCTATGTAGTCACCCTGTGCATCAGCAACGTGTTTACCTGTTCCTGCACTGATATTGGAGATTGCAGGAGGTGGCACAGTTTCATCATATGCACAGGGTGTGAATTAGGTATGCCTGAGTCTGCCACTGATACCACCAATTGACATGTGTGTGTATGTGTGTTGGTGAGGGACAGCAGTACAGGGTGGGGCACTGCTGGTGCAGTGTGTGCATGTATGTGGTAGCCCTAGGTGTTAACATTTTGCATGTGTGTATGCATGCACACAGTTCCACCTCATGGCTGCCATATACTGGAGTTTGTGGACAGCCACAGACTGCACCTGGCAGGTCATACAGATCAGTGTATGTGGGCATGGACACGGTACCTGTGCCTGGCAGGGGTGCTACGGACCGTATCCCATACTAAGCCAGACTGGGTACTGTCATCAAAAGCGGGAGTGTGTTGACTGGACACAGGTCCCTGTTGGGACTGTCCAGAGCCATGTGCACGTGGTCTCCTGGGGTGGTCTGATGACAGCACAGACCCAGCATTGCTGGGGCTGCTGCTGGCACTATGGGGGCGTCTGCGGGCCTGTTGTCGTCTGCGCCGACTGCCAGCTGCTGCTGTTGCTGGCATGCGGCCACATCGACACCGCAACTGTCCACCATTGCCCTGGCTCATGGACATGTGGTTGTGGAACTGCTGTAATATGTCCCCACAACGTCTGTCTATGACATCAGTGAAATTACGGATAGCATCCACGATGTCACGCATACTGTCAGTCATGGATGTGCGACATGCTCTCAGCTCCCTCAGACCCTGTCTGGTGTACCTTTCCATGCGCGACTGTGCCTGCATGACAGCCCGAAACATAGCTGAGGTTGACAGACCTCTTTGGGCATGTCTGCCAGAGGCAGTACGCCCACGGATGCTCCCATGAGAACCCATGGGCAACTGTCTGTGTGGTACCATCTCAGTACCCTGCCCATGGCTGCTGTGTGGGGAAGCATGTGCCACAGATACCACATTACCCTAGCCAATGCCCACTGTATCCTGTCCATCACCTAGGGACAATGGTGACATAGGATGTATTGGCAGGATGACTGTGCGCAATTATGGGGTTGACAGCTGTGTACTGTCGATTGTCTGACCAATGACGGACCCTGACACCCCTTCCTGTGCCATTACACAGATATCATCATTATCAGTACCTGTGGCACCAGATTCAGGTTCCCTGCTGCAGGACACCAGAGCAGCACCAGAACCTGTGGGAGGAAGACAGGAAACACAGTTTACAATGTCTGCACAATGTTACCAGTGATGCACTCATGCACACATGCACACATGCACACGTGGACACATGCACACATGCACACATGCACACGTGGACACAGGCACAAATGCACACATGCACACGTGGACACAGGCACACGTGCACACATGCACACATGCACACATGGACACAGACACACATGCACACATGCACACATGGACACAGGCACACATGCACACCCCGCAGTATACACACAGAGCACTACTGAGTTACACTATTATTACTAGCACTATCAGGACTATTATAGGTATTGTTAAAACACACTCACCAGCATGGATGGGCTGCCTTGCTGTAACACCGGAGGGACCTGCAGAAATGAGGGGATTAATGTCAGTGGGCACAACTGTGCCATTGATACTGCATATGATACAGTTCAGTAGTACACCAGTTGCCTTTCACATGTCAGCTGCTGATATTGGCAATATCACACCTGCACAATTACATACTATGTTGACAGCTACATACCAAGGACACACCTTACACATGCATAAACTAACAGTGTACAGAACAATCAAGTGTACATATGGCATATTACTTGCACGCTCCACGTCGTGTTGCTGTGTGGATACAGCCTCCATCATAATGCAGGTGTGTTGCTGTTGATTTTCCTGGGCTGGAGCCACAACACTTAGGAGTAGCCCCTCCAGTCTGGTGAGGGGGGGATGTGTGGCCACCCCACCTCCTGTGGCGACCTGTTGCCTGTGGATATCCGACGCACGCTGATGTACATTTCTGATTAAATCACTGCAGTGATGTCGTACCTGCTCATATGTCCTATTATGCGTGCCAATGTCATTTACCCTACGGACAAGGTCTTGCCACAGTGCAGCCCTCTCCTGCTGATTCTGGCTGGTGCGGGAAAACAGTATGTCATAATCCCACACCAGGCTCTGGTGTATCTCTTCATCTTCTGCAGCAGTGTAGGCAGGATTACGCTGATGCGCCATGTCCCTGAAAAAGAACACAAACAGGATATCAGCAAACTATGTCAGCAATATATGGCACACATACTATACAGGGTACTCAGCTGTAGTGATATACTACTACTCCCATATGTAGCACGTGTGTGTCTCTTGGTGGATACACATGTACATGGACAGATATCAGTGCTCAGCCAACATCTGTGCAACAATACCTGCCACATTCCATACAACATAGTAGCAAGCCCCATCGGTCAGCACACTGAGACAGGTCCAATGCACAACCTCACTCTGGGGGTTCATACCAAGGTACTGTATGTGGAACGCCATCCACTAGTGTGATCTGGACACAAATTACTCGGCCTGGATATACATATCCCACCACCACCACCAGCACAGTAGACTACTTTGATATATATGTGTATAGACAGATTTTCACTTGTTAGGACTGACATGGTATCCATGCAGCCCACTGGGCCAGTGGAAGCCACAACCCACAATGCTGACCCCTTTGCGAATGCTTCCCACGGACATCCCAAAGAATGCATGGAACATGCACACACATTTCTAACCCAGGCCCTATGCACAAAGGTTAAGCATCCTGTCTGGTGGACCCCAGCCAAAGGCAAATTGTATAACAATAGAAGGATGCTACTGCAGGACAGAGCAGATTCACATAAAGGGAAGGTATCTGTGGTCAGCACTGGTAATAAGCTACGGTCTCTCATAACAACATCCACGGCCAACTCTCTGAGAGGGAAATGGCCACGGACACTATAGATAACCAGAAGGCCTTCTTCAGTTATGTTAGACATATGGACCAAAAGCCTCAGATATGCTCTGAGTTACTACACACCTATAAAATAAGGAACTAGTCGACAATAAATAAAATAACAGGTTCAGCAGCTTGTTCCTCACAGCATATACTCGTCCACACCGACACCAATGTATAAAAATACTTGTTTATTACAAATAAAGAATACGATTGAGCGCTTTCATCTAAGTTAATTAGACTTCATCAGAACAATTCCATTGCAATTCTACACAGCTTAAATACATTTTTTAAAAACCAATAAGGTTGTACGTCATAACTACAATTCCATTTTTAAAGTGCCAGTGTGCATTGTATGTTAAAACCATCCTTATTATTTCTTATATTAGTAACATAATAATATCCCATCATAATTTATACTTATTTACAATTTATAAATGAATATTAATAAAAATTAATATAAATATTACTAAAAATATTCATAAAAATATTCATAAAAATATTGATGTATAACTTTTGTCTATGTGCATAATGAACTTTTATATTCCCTTTTAGTACCAATACCACTTCATTAGTTTACTAGGTTCTCCAACATTGGCTTTATGGATACATGTTCATTAAGCCCCGGGTGCGTGGAGGCATTTAATTTGATTTGCCACCTAGCCTCCAGCTCACCTAATTTCTTTTTGATGCATCCACCTCTCGGGTTAGCTTTGGCTATTTTCAAGATTCCAAAGTAAAACTCATTACAGCCATTGTCCTGGGCTATGTGTCTCCATAATGCGTTCTTGGTATCTTGCCTTTTAATATTATAATAATGATCGTATATCTTTTGTCGGAGACACCTATCAGTCTTCCCTATATAATAACAGGAACACTTTGTACAATGGGCCAGATAAACGATATGTTTTGTCCTACAATTGCCTCTTTTAAAATAATTTTTGTGTGGTTTGTGTCTTCCAATATAATGCTGTGCTCCTTTATTATAAACCTACATTGATTACAAGTACCACACCTAGTTGTTCCCCCTATGGTACCTAATTCCCTGTCGTTTGCTTTTTTCTTTTCTAATTCATTCTTCATATTAAACCCATTCCTAGACACAAACCTGGGTACTTTTCCTACAATGTCACCTATTTTTCTGTCTGTCTTAAATAAATTCCAGTTGTCCGAAATGATTTTCTTTACCTCTCCACACCATGGGGTATACTGTACTATACAGGCTCTATTGTAATCAATAATTTCTTCTTCATTCACTTTCTCTCCAATATTCTGTTCCCTAAGGGGCCCTTTACCTAACAGTTGTATGTACTTTATACCCCATTGTGTCCTTACGTATTCTGTTACGTCCGATACCAACCATTTGGGGTACCCTCTTTGAAGGAACATTTCAGCTATGTTACTCAATTCCCAAACAAAATCAGCATAGTCAGAAGTCATCCTGGCTGCTCGAATACACTGACCCCTAATAATGCTTCTTTTCTGACTAAAAGGATGACAACTGGAGAAATCTAGGTAACTGTTGCTGAATGTTTCCTTCCTATGTATGTTTGTTTTTATTTTGTGATTATGTATTTCAATCAAAGTGTCCAAATATGCTATTTTGTTTGTATCATCATTAAAAGTGAATTTTAACCAACTACATCTTGAATTTAAATAGTCTATAAACTCATTCAATTCCATATTGGTACCCTTCCAAATCAGAAACACATCATCCAAAAAACGAAAGTAACATGACATATTTCTATACCATTTAGTTTTTAATATAAATTCTTCTTCCCAGTCATATAAATAGAGGTTTGCATATATTGGGGCGCATGCCGCTCCCATTGCAGTGCCTCTACTTTGTATATAGAACTCACCTTCGAATAATATGAAATTGTATTTTAAAACTATTTCCATAAATTCCAGGATTAACATTCTCTTGTCGTTAGTTAAATGACTGGCTTTTTCCATCTGTGTTTCAAATCTTGATAATCCATCATCATGGGGTATGCTGGAAAATAAGTCTACCACATCTATGGTAACTAGTTTACATCCAGGTGTTATCATTTCATTTTGAAGTCACCTAAAACATCCCATGAATCTATAATAATGTGTTCTATAGACTTATATATGAGTTTTAACCATGCGTCCACAACCTTTCCAAAATTAAAAGTTTTGGACCTATCCCCCGATATAATAGGACGAAAGGGTGGATCTAATAAATTTTTATGAATCTTAGGTATTCCAATTATCGTGCTAATAATGGGATTCTCTATTTTCAAAAAATTGTATAAGTCTGTACTAATCCTTTCATCTATTAATAGGTCTTCTAGGTACAAATTAATCTTATTGTACCCTATATTAACTTCATTCTTGGAGGATGGACAGTAGTTACCGGAATTGAATAAAATGTCATTAATCTTATTTTTGTACTCCTCTTGATGAAATATAACTACCCCACCCCCCTTCATTTTTTGGATGATGTGTTTCTGATTTGGAAGGGTACCAATATGGAATTGAATGAGTTTATAGACTATTTAAATTCAAGATGTAGTTGGTTAAAATTCACTTTTAATGTCGATACGAACAAAATAGCATATTTGGACACTTTGATTGAAATACATAATCACAAAATAAAAACAAACATACATAGGAAGGAAACATTCAGTAACAGCTACCTAGATTTCTCCAGTTGTCATCCTTTTAGTCAGAAAAGAAGCATTATTAGGGGTCAGTGTATTCGAGCAGCCAGTATGACTTCTGACTATGCTGATTTTGTTTGGGAATTGAGTAACATAGCTGAAATGTTCCTACAAAGAGGGTACCCCAAATGGTTGGTATCGGACGTAACAGAATACGTAAGGACACAATGGGGTATAAAGTACATACAACTGTTAGGTAAAGGGCCCCTTAGGGAACAGAATATTGGAGAGAAAGTGAATGAAGAAGAAATTATTGATTACAATAGAGCCTGTATAGTACAGTATACCCCATGGTGTGGAGAGGTAAAGAAAATCATTTCGGACAACTGGAATTTATTTAAGACAGACAGAAAAATAGGTGACATTGTAGGAAAAGTACCCAGGTTTGTGTCTAGGAATGGGTTTAATATGAAGAATGAATTAGAAAAGAAAAAAGCAAACGACAGGGAATTAGGTACCATAGGGGGAACAACTAGGTGTGGTACTTGTAATCAATGTAGGTTTATAATAAAGGAGCACAGCATTATATTGGAAGACACAAACCACACAAAAATTATTTTTAAAAGAGGCAATTGTAGGACAAAACATATCGTTTATCTGGCCCATTGTACAAAGTGTTCCTGTTATTATATAGGGAAGACTGATAGGTGTCTCCGACAAAGGATATACGATCATTATTATAATATTAAAAGGCAAGATACCAAGAACGCATTATGGAGACACATAGCCCAGGACAATGGCTGTAATGAGTTTTACTTTGGAATCTTGGAAATAGCCAAAGCTAACCCGAGAGGTGGATGCATCAAAAAGAAATTAGGTGAGCTGGAGGCTAGGTGGCAAATCAAATTAAATGCCTCCACGCACCCGGGGCTTAATGAACATGTATCCATAAAGCCAATGTTGGAGAACCTAGTAAACTAATGAAGTGGTATTGGTACTAAAAGGGAATATAAAAGTTCATTATGCACATAGACAAAAGTTATACATCAATATTTTTATGAATATTTTTATGAATATTTTTAGTAATATTTATATTAATTTTTATTAATATTCATTTATAAATTGTAAATAAGTATAAATTATGATGGGATATTATTATGTTACTAATATAAGAAATAATAAGGATGGTTTTAACATACAATGCACACTGGCACTTTAAAAATGGAATTGTAGTTATGACGTACAACCTTATTGGCTTTTAAAAAATGTATTTAAGCTGTGTAGAATTGCAATGGAATTGTTCTGATGAAGTCTAATTAACTTAGATGAAAGCGCTCAACCGTATTCTTTATTTGTAATAAACAAGTATTTTTATACATTGGTGTCGGTGTGGACGAGTATATGCTGTGAGGAACAAGCTGCTGAACCTGTTATTTTATTTACTACACACCTATGTAACATTCACTGAACCCACAGATATTGGCAACATTCTGGCAGACAGGATCAGTGCAAGTATCCCCCCTCCCTCTCCCCCACACTTAGAAATACTTATCAAAACTGAATATAACCTCCCTATCATCCCAAATGTCC
Source organism: Protopterus annectens (assembly GCF_019279795.1). Classification (NCBI taxonomy): domain Eukaryota; kingdom Metazoa; phylum Chordata; order Ceratodontiformes; family Protopteridae; genus Protopterus; species Protopterus annectens. The sequence continues at coordinate 746,873,011 of NC_056744.1, forward strand.
AGGTGAGGGCCACCCTCAGCAAAGCAGAACACACAGCCTCAATGTGACCTGATGGTATCCCTGGATGTGTGCTACGTGAACGCCAAGAGGAGATACAACCGCATATAAGACTGATATTTAACCTTGGCCATACTATGGGATATGTACCTGAACACTGGCATACAGCAACAGTGGTCCCACTTCACTAAGGAGGCACCTCTACTGACCCTGGGAACTACTGCCCCATAAGCTTAACCAGCCTAGTCTGCAAAGCTATGAAATGATTCTTTATGGGACGCATATACAACAATATTGGGTACCTGCAGACACTTGAGCCCACCCAGTTTGCCTTTGTGATAGGCTGATCCTGCCTTTTGAACCTGGTTGACCTTTTCAAAACAGTCACTACAGCCATTGATGAGGGCAAAGCAGTCCACACAGCCTACCTGGACTTGCCTAAGGCCTTCAACACAGTACTCCACTCAGGCATCATAGACAAGCTCATCAGCTTACATGTTACTACATATGTCACATGATGGATTGCACACTGGTTGAACTACAGAATCCATAATATCAATATTGCAGGAGCCATGTCAGACTCAAAGCCAGTCACATGTGGTATCCCACAGGGCTCTGCCTTAGGACCCCTCTTGTTTGGCATTTACTTCTCAGATGTGAAAGCAAACATGTGCGGGTTGTGGATGACAAAGTTCCCAGATGACTGCGAACTAAGCGCCATAGTTGTTACACCAGCTGACACACACATCCTACAAACAGGCCTCACTGAAACGGACAACTGGTGCCAGAATCATGGCCTAACACTGAATGAAATGTAATGTATAGTCATCCCCTTTGGGTGAAACTACGTGCACACAACTTATCACATGGACATACCTATAGATACAGACCAATGACACATATGGAGGGTTCACAGTATGTAGACTATTAACTTGTTACTTTACATTACCTGTGTTTGTCGCAGCTGGTTGCATTACCGTTACTATAGCTTCCTGCTGCTGCTAGCCCATCTTGATACTGACACTGCAGACAGCTTCAACTTAGTTTGTCTTACGAGTGTTTTTGTTTGTGTTCTTATTTTCTTTTTCATTTTTTTCTTTCTCTCTCTCTCTCTCTCTCTGTCTCCAGACGGTGCAGTGAAAGTATTGCATGTGTGGAGTGGGAGTACAGGATGCTTTTGTAGGTATCTGCATAAGTCCATGTGATGGCCTCTGCACCAATTGTAAGCCAGCATTTGCTAATTGCATGAAGCCCGTTGTGTACTGATTGCAGTTCTCACTGTGATTTCAGGACAGTGCTATAAATGGGTATGTGAGATAGGCATTGCCCTTTCAGATTGTAAGGGCGGGGACCATGCTGGTATGCTGTGGACACTGTTCTGTGAGTGTAAAGGTTAGTATCTCTCTCATGATTCAGGCTGTGTTGTATATTCACATTTCTCCATTCATCTCCCCTGTTTCCTGTACTAAGTGTGTATGTACACTGACACCTACAACTATATATATATCTATATATATATATATATATATATATATATATATATATATATATATATATATATATATACATACATTTATATATGTATAATAACTGACATTATTACCTACTAGCTACCAACTAGCATGGCTGTTTCTGTTCACACACTACTATTATAGAAATCCACTAGATTTGACAGTAAATATACATGACATGCTTTGTGTACTACACATCCTATATTCCCTTTACATTCATACCTACTATTACATGATATATTTATTTTAGCACAATGTTCTTGTATAACAGTCATGGCTTAGTGGTAAGTCATGCAAACTACTGTTTCCAAGGTCCTGGGTTAGGGACTGACAGTGGGATTTTATTTTGCTTTTGAACTGATACAGGACCTGTCAATCAGAGTGAATAAGGCACTTTTAAGCAGTTGTAACTGGGTTAGCGCTGATTTGCGCGGAGCTCACGCATGCGCACTGGCGTTCAGCTCCGTGCACACCCGCTTACAACCGCTTAACAGTGCTTACTCTGGCGCACACCCGCGCTATTTTCTTTGAAAGAAATGAAAATGGGGAGACAGGAAAGTGGTGAAAAAGGGGTCACAAAGAGGGTAAGACAGTAGGGAAACAAGCTTGGGTTTGCAGGAGTGATGTAGGTAAGGCCCATAGCTGCCCATTTCTTCATCAGCAACAGCTGTGCATATGTTTGTAATTTGGTGTGACATTTGAAACCTTCCACCCCTGAGAGAGGTGTCAGGACAACAATAATACTTGTTGTACAGCCAATTGTAATTGATAGTTTCCATGTCCAGCAGACATGTGTGCGGAATGGGCAGCTATGTATGGGGCATAATTTTTTGGTGGGTACAGAGTGCCCTTTTTTTTTTTTTCAGGTGAGAGTGGTATGTCAGGTAAAGGAAGTCGGTATAGCTGGGGAGGTAGGTTGGGTAGGTCAACAGACAAGACAAACAAGACGCATACAGGGGCGGTGTATGACACGTGTGGGGGGGGTTACACAATTGACGGGGATGGATGTTTGGATATCCAGAGCCCATGAGCCCACAGATGGCAACAGTGGAACTGATATCCCCACCCATGGGCAGTTGCCACTGTTCCTTCACTGCCCAGGATGGGGCTGTGCTGGGGGCTGTGTAGGCTGGGCAACAGGCATGCCTGTAAGTTGTGCCACCTGTGCCTCAAGCTGGCGTAGGGGCCCAAGAACAGAGTCCCAGATCTCCCTACGCACCACAGTCCGGACGCTACGGAGGGTGAGTGGTGGTTCTCCTCCAGCCACACTTGCAGAGGGGGGACCGGCCCCATCCCCTGCAGCGCTTCCACCTGCAGGTGGCACAGGGCCACCGGAGGAGGGTCCAGACTGGGCACTAGTGCCAGGTGCACTCGCCAGCTGAGGTGGGAGAGGTGGGTCCGCTGGAACCCGCGTCCTATGTTTTGCATTATGTCATGACAGTTTGGGTTAGTAACATACAATACCATTCACAATTAGTTGTAACAGCATGCATTAGTATTCCCATTAACCAAACACCCAGATATTAACACCATTGAACGGCGAGCATAACACATGCATAATTTGAACAGCAATACACAGTCCAACAACATGTAGGGTTGATTGATGGCAACAGGCCATCAGGTTTGGATGTATGAACAGGGCAGATGCATCAACGTACATGCAAATATGTATGACCCAACAGGACAAATGTCCAGGGTGTTAATTGTGATTGCACATACCAATTTCACGCGGAATGGATTATATGTGGCTTAGGGTGGGGTGAAGAAAATATAATTAACCCCTTCAGATACCAATACATATGCTGTACATTTCTAATAGCTGCAGATATATACACACCACTGTTCTACCTACAGTTTCCTATGTGATAACTACTTCAAGTTGGTGATAGGACTGTTACTGCTACATCAATATACATTTTATTGTTATTCATACACGTTCATATCTGGCTTTGTTCAGCTATATCATCCTGCTACATTTGATTTATATAGCTATAGACAACTGTGGATGTTTGGTATTTCAGACAATCATACTATGTGCATATTGCAGACTGAGAGCAACATATCCAGATTTTGGGATACACATTCCAGCTGCAGCAACACTTTGAACACATTTTGCAGTTTGGTTCTGCTTGTCACATTCATTTCATTCTGTACTGACTGCAGTATACTTTATTCAGGGGATATTACTACTTTATTGGTGGATTCATAACTCTTTCTCAAACTCTCTCACTTGTTTTAACTTTACTATTCGGGATGGTACTTACTTCTAGGCTTTATTGACATGTTTTTACCTGTAGTTATTACAATCCTTTCCAGCAGTCTCACTTCTGTCATGTTTCAGTATTTCAACAGGGATATTTTACACACATGTGATTTGCTCATCTTCTGCAGCTGTACTTTTCAGCCTGCTGCAGGTTGTGTACTATTATATTACAGGTGGGGCATCTTTATTTCAGACTTTATTTCAGACATTTCCATTTTTCTGTTTCTATTACAGACTGTAACACACTTTTGTAATCAAGCAATACTTGCAAACACTCTTACACTGTTACTTGCACATTTTATTACTTAGTGACTACACTGCACTCTTTTTCTAACTGTCATACTTTTATATTTCTTTACACTTACTGGGAGAGGATTACTGACCTGCCTGGTGGCGCAACCGCACCAGCCAATCACCATAGGCTCTGCGGTTCGCAGAACGGACACCTGCAGCTGTAATATAAATGAAGTAATATTGGAATACACATCTCCATAATATCAGCTAGTTTAATTTCTTACATACATAATTAAATGTAACTTATTCAGTAGTGGGGCGTTGGGCATTTGCCGGGCCTCCTGGATCCAAAAGTTCAATTGGTCCTGCTTACATCTCTTCAGGTCCGCATGGTGGTGACAGACTTGCTCACCAGTCCTTGGAATCCCTGTGGCACTGGTGAGATCATGAGCCAACCGGTCCCACGCCTCAGCCCTATATGCTTCCCACAGGACCTGGCCCTGCATGAGTTGGGCCTCATGATTGTGGACTAGGAGCCAGACCATATATCTGGACTCCTCAACGCCCCACCTCTGTGCTCAAAAGCAACTACCCTCACCTACTCCTGACATTCTGGCTGCAAGTTAGTTCTACAATAGTTTATGCTGTATATTCCCGCCTATGGGGCTTATATATGCCGTTTTTCCCGCACTTATCTGTGATTGGCCATTTTGGAATTGTATCAGCTTCACAAAACCTGCTTTGTCATGCTCCACTTTCTATTCATTCCTATATATTTGCTATTACTGCATTTCTAACTACAGCTGTCATGGCTTAGTGGTTCAGTACCTTGACTATGGTGCATGGTATCCTGGGTTCGAACCTGGCCACTACTTTTTATATTTTATGACTGTCTAGACAGGCTAGGGGGTGTTGGCAGCTCCGCGCAAACGGGTTACGCTGGTTTACGCTTCATTTGGCTGTCAGCATGCATATTATGCTCAGCTCAGCTAGGGGCACACAGTTTCAGCGTGTTAAACCACTGCTCCCCTTCGGGCACTCATTTTACATCTGTTAAACCACTGCTCACCCACGGGCAGATGCACTCACCTTGTTAAACTGTAGCTCAGCTATAGGCACATCTGGCATTATTTATTATTTTGTTATCTCACATTTCTTCAACATAAATGGCCTATTTCATTACATTTTACATAAAATATAATTTTATATCTGTACATATATGTCAAGGACTTGTTTTGTGCTTATTTCACTAAAAATAAAAATTGATGTTGTGGGGGCTCGAACCATGACTGCCTGTTTTTCAGCCGACGTTTCTAACACTACGCTATTGCTTTTTGGCTTACTTTGCATAGTTAGTTCTTATATGCTTTTCCACTTACTGCTAACTGTGGCTGGGCTTCGGGCACGCCTGCGCAAACAAGCGCACTCACGGGCAAACATCTTTACAGTTAAAAAAATATATAACATGTTCATTTATATAATTTTATGTTCATAGTCTGTGGGGGCATGTGTTGTGTTGTGTTTATTCACATTTCCATGTACTCTGTCGTGGCTGTTTACTTTGGGCACTTTTACTCTTCTGGGGGCGTGTCCGCTTGCAGGGCTCGGCCTACGGACACACCCCCTACTGTCTTCCATGGACCGTGTTAGCCTTAGGTGTGATTCAGCATGCCCTCATGCATATGCATGACATGCTGACGTCACACCGTTTAACTGCAGCCCCCGTGTAAGCCTTGTATCTCTTACACGGAGGCTTCGTGAATCCTGCCCTTGGTCTTATAATAAAGAATCTACAATCATATTTAGAATTGTTACTAATACATGTAACTCCTTACAAACTGCAGAAGGAGGTACTATTGGCACTTTGCATTTGCTGCAAAGAGCACTGCTGCCTGACATCAAAGATTGAAACAATACTAATTTCATAAACTTTAATTATACTTTGACTTAGGAATGGGGTCCATTCAAATCATGGTATTAGAAAACCAAATGATTTGGAGAATTTAAACAGCTGGTCATCTCACACAACCACCTAAACAAAATTTTTATAAAACAACACAAAACCTTTCCAAGTTTAATTGAGAAATGTTCGTTACTATCCTGTCATCTGTTAAGTAGAACTTATTAAAAATCCTCCCCTTAGATGATGCTGTAAATTAATTCAATACAACTATCTTGAATATCCTAAACAGCCTTGCACCACCTAGAAGGAAGATACCAAAACAAATAATGCAAGTTGGCTATCCAACAACAGTAGAATGCTAATGCAGGATATAGAAAAGCATAGAAAGAATGTCAAAAACATAAATTACCACATTATCTTGAAAACTACAGAACACTTCATAATCGTACTAAAAAGCAAATTTATGAAGATAAAAAGTGATACTATAATAACTTTCAGAATAATAGTAAACACAGCCCTAAAAATATCTGTACAGCCATTAAAGAAATCTTGTATCCTGGCCATAAATTCAACACTAACTCCTCTCCCAATAATGCATCACTCAAAACCACAATACTTTTTAACTCTTATTTCTTAGATAGTATAGCATCTCTAATCAATGATTCCTCAACATGTAGTCCAAACCCTGCCCAGCAGCTATGTATTACCGTATCCACTTTCACCATTAAAGCTACATCCTATATAAAACAAACTGAAACCGTGCTTTACTTCAGCGATAACTTGCCAAGTGACTATGATAAAATAGCATTAGAGAATGAGATTACTGTACATCAGCACCCTGTTTGGAGAACCAGCGTTCTCCAGCAGGGTATTAATGTACAAGTAATGCCCACCGAAAATAAGTCTGCTGCTTCATGGCAGCATATCAAGCCGCTGTGGAGCTTGAGCTGAGAAAACGGAACAGCCGCCATTATTTTATGCTCACTGAGCAGCACTTCTACTGTTTAGTGAGTGTAAAATATATTATAGGTTCATAGGTGTTTACTAGGCTAAGAACCACAAGGGCCTTTTTAAACCTAGCCATGCATCTCAAACTCTGACAAGTTCTAATACCCTTGATAAGTGTAAGCATGGGCCTGGGAGATGATCCATTTACCTGTTTGCATCAGAGAGATAGATGCCAAACCAGGGATGAATTGTTGGTTTCCCATTCAATTGTCCAAGTTGCACTTGAATTGGATTCGGGAGGAACTCTGCTTCACATAGATGGGGAACCAGTTCCATAGATGGGGTAGTCTCTGGGATACATACCATCTCTCAAGCAGGTCCTATTTATATCACAGGCAAGGTTTAAGTCCTTAGAATGGGCAATTCTGGTACTGTTTGTTTTGTGGACATGCAGGATATCCATCAGAGTGAGGTCTGACAACGCCCTGTATGCTAGGCATAGATCTCCCCTCAAAAGCCTGTAGGAGACATAATACAGAGATAGGGCCTTGAGACGGTCTGCAGAGGACATATTACTTACGCCCTGCATTCTTTTAGTGAGGAACCTCTGTGGATGTTCCAGTTGTTGGATATGCCTGGTTAGGTACATACCAAAGAAGGCATTGTTCTCAATTTTTAGGTCTGTTGATGAATGCCAAATACAGTGGAACAATGACTTCCTTGGGCTTAGATGACATACCTTTGTTTATAAGTTGTGCAACACAGAATGATTTCCTCATCACTGTAGACAAATGATGATCAAAGGTTAGATTACCATCTATGTGTGTCTCTAAGTCCATGACTACTGGGTCAACTCTTAAGAGTGTGCTGTCAATATGATAGTTACCAGGGATGGATGACTTCCCAAACGATACTATTATGCATTTTTTGGCATTTAGTTTTAGTCCATGACTCTGACACCAATTGTTTGTCTGTGTCAGACCCTGCTGGAGAACATTTGCGATAGTGTGAGATTCAATGACAGGTCCTAATTTGAAATCATCTGCAAATTTAGTCAGCCAGAGACCATTGACATTGGCCTTGACTTCTGAGAAGTAAATGCCAAAAAGGAGTGGTCCAAAGAGTGATACCTGAGAGATTCCACTTGTGACTGGCATCTTTGTAGAGGTGGACTCCCCAGTTCTAACTTCCTGGGTCCTGTCTGTGAGCCAGTTGGCTATCCACCGGGTAATACACGGATTTGTACCTAACCTTTTGAGTTTGTCAACAATGCCTGAGTGGGGTATTGTGTCAAATACTTTGGGCAGGTCAAGGTAGGTAGTGTGAACGATTTTGCTCTCATCCATTGCTTTGGTGACCTTCTCAAAGAAGTCCACCAGATTGAGTAGGCACAATCTGCCCTTGACAAAACCAAACTGGGTTGGGTCTAGTGTCTGGAGGTTCACTATATCTCTGTTGATCATCTCCATGACAATTCTTTCCATGGATTTACATATAAGGCTAGTGAGACTAATGGGTCTGTAGTTTCCAGGGTCTGTAGATGGCCCACCTTTGTGCAGAGGGATGACTGTTGCCTTTTTCGATTCATGAGGCATAAAGGCTGTTTGGAGGCTACAGTTAAATAGCAATTCCAGATGCCCTGATAGATCATGTTTCATGCTACTTAGAAGGCATCCTGGGATATTGTCTGGGCCCATTGATGCAGTGTTCTTAGTCTTAGAGAGAGCATTAAGAACCTCTTCCCTAGTGATAGTAGGGGGAATTATATTTGACGATATGTCCTGAGGGAAGGTTGAGGAAGAGAGAGGAGTAAAGCTGGAGCTGGATTTATCAGCCAGGAGGTTTGCTATAACTTCTGGCTCAGTATAGGTGGCTCCATTAACAAAGAGCTCTGCACACAATTGTGTATTGACTTTGAGGTTGTGGAAATAGCTAAAAAATGATTGGTGGTTGTCCTTGACCTGGGAGGCCAAACTTACATCAAATTTGGCTTTGTTAAACTTTATTTGTCTTCTGAGCTGTTTATTTAGTTTAATGAGAGTCCTTTTATCCTGCTGGGTGCTGCAGCTCATAATTTTTGCCATGATTTTCTTCCTCCTGTTATACATCCAATTGATTTTGTGATTCTACCAGGGTGGTTTGTTTTCTGAAGCTGATCTGGTGGTCCCCTGCATAAAGAAATGGTACAGCAGAAGGAGGGAACTGATATGGAATAAGGTGAAGTGCCAAGACAGAAATAAACCCTTATCAGCCTCAATGAATAGTTGAGATCCCTCATCAAATGCTACAAAGTTAGCTGTGAGAACAGACTTGGAGCACATAGTAAATGCAACCACAAGGCCTTATGCAGATATGTAAAGAATCTCCATGGCGATATCAAGAATTGTTCTGTGCTACTAGACAATGGTACCTCCCAGACTGAGCCAAAAATAATGCCAATATACTGGCTGGCATCTTGAGTGCAAACAGTACCCCTCACTCCCTCCCAAGGGACCAATCACAATACCAGTACACCTCCAGGCACCCAGTATTACTGCAGCACAGGTTACAACACCACTGTCCAAGGCCAAGAATACAGCATCTATGGGACCTGGGAATATCCCTGGCTGTGTTCTACATGAACTACAGAGTGATCTGGCACTTTACCTGTGTATCCTATTCAAGCACAGCCTTACCTCAGGCTTTGTCCCTACTGAATTGTGCACTGCTACAGTTACCCTTCCCCACAAATGAGGTGTAACTACAGACCCTGAGAAATACCACCCCAACTGCCTAAGTCTGTTATGTGAAGGTATGGAATGCATCATCTTGCACCTAATAAACAGGGATATGGAAATCTGCAGAATCAGGACCCACACAGTTTACCATTGTGAAGGGTAGGTCATACCTGCTCATTCAACCTGGTCAACCTCTTGCCATCAGTCACCTGAGGTGTGGATGAAGGCAAGGTGACACATACATCCTACAATGATATGGCCAAAGCTTTCGATAACATTCCTCACTCACTAAGCTTGGCATCAACCCCTATATCACTAGGTGGGAAAAGAGGCACAAACACAGGAGTAGATTTGACATACTGCTATCATACATTAAGACAGTTGCAGATGTCACTGGGTTTGTTGTAACATCCTGTATGAGTAGTATGACGTCGGTAATACCAACAGATGTGAGTATTTACTGATTGCATTCCCCAAAGTCCACAAATGATTTACCAAGAACACCAACTGTCTGGTAAACACAAAATACATGACAGGCAGACATGTGGCCAGTCTGTGGACAGCATGCCAGTGGAGAGGTATATCAGAGACACATCACTGTGAGTCGTGACATCACACACTAAATGCATGTCCGCAAAAACCTTGTCAATCTGTCAATCCACCATGTATATAACAGCACTGATGACACAGAATCTGTTCACAAATCTGGGGATATGTCCCCCGTGTTGGTTCGCTGTTTCCACATGTCCTGTCCTGTGACTTATTGCCACCCACTATATGTGAATCTGTAGGCCACCACCTATGTAATGTGCCACAAACAGGCAAGGAAATGGGGCAAGGCCCACATTAAGGAATGTCCCATATGTCAGAGCTAGCAGCAGTGTCCAGGCATACAGCACAATACAATGTGGGCACCTACATAGGCCATAGCAATACCTGACAACTGCACATCTGTACAGAGGACAGACAGAAAGTAGATAGCCAACATGTTATGCATTAGGATGAATGTATTTAAAGATACATGTCGGAAACTGAAAGGTATGCCATTACTACATGACAGTAGTCCTAAATGACATGTCCAAAGAACATAGTAGTCTACAGTTAATACCAACATATCAGATCAATATCAAATAGGCGATACATATAAACATACAGCTCAAACACCTAGAACAAGATACTCAGTACTCAGAGTCCATCTTTGCAGGGGTGTATGGTTCCAGTACTACAATCTGCAATCTACTCTTACTTGAAATAGCACTGCTAAAAGTACTAACATAATGATACCATATGCGATAAACTATTTCTGCCAACCAGTGTACTGTAGCTGGTGTAGCATCTAAAGGGAAAAGATTGTGGTTCTACCCATGTATATCCAGGTGGCCCATACAGTAAACTCACACCACTTGCTATTGTAATGACAACACATAAAAGCATATTATGTACAGGGAATCAAGTCCACCTATTAAAGATGTCATTATCATGCTATTTTATCAGACTGGAATGTGATCGCTGGTTACCAAGGCTAAGCTATGCTTAGCAGGTGTAACCATTGCTTAAATGTAAATGCTAAGCAGATTTGAGCACTGGTAAGTGAAGCTTACATGGTGTAAGCACCTATTCATTTAACCATACATTAGCACCACTTACCGTCAGGCATACCTGCACAAACCTGCTCAAAGCTGCTTAAAACTGCCGTAACCACACAGTATCCAACAGTCCTTGTTCTGCCTAGCAACAAAATAAACAGCCCTTACAGGTCTTGAAACCAGGACATTAGATACCATAGCCTATGCAGCTTACCAGTGAGCCACCCCAGCTGTATTGCTCAAGGATGTTTTCTCAAACATACCCTTCTTTGCAGCCAGTTTACAATAAGGAATAGACAAGTGTGCAATTAGGAAGGATTGGTATCTATAAATATATATATCTGAATAGAAACATACATAGAGAGAGTGAGATATGTAGGGAGATCCTTATATGTGTACAACAATATATAGATATCTTACCAATAAATACTGAGGTGTACATATGATATATATATATATATATATATATATATATATATATATATATATATATATATATATATATATATATACATGTATGTATGTATGTATATATATATATATATATATATATATATATATATATATATATAAATATATATATATATACATACACACACACACACACACACACACACACACACACACACACACACACACACACACACACACACACACACATATATATATATATATATATATATATATATATATATATATATACATACATACATGTCCCAATATATATATATATATATATATATATATATATATATATATATATATATATATATATATATATATATATATATATAAATATATATATACCTATATATATATATATATATATATATATATATATATATATACATGTCTCAAACATATGCTGCTGATAGACCACCCACAACTGGAGCATCATGCAAAGTTGGATACAAAAGCAGCCATGATATTCACATCTGCCCCCCCCCCCCAAGTCCACATAAATGACTGAAAAGTACACTGCTACAAAATCATGATAGGCCATACACAATGGCCAGACGTACAACAATCTCTTAGCAAAACAAATAATATGTCTAAACATAGCAAAGAAAAATACAACCAGCCAGTAATTCTCACATGTTTATTATACTCTGATGTTTTGGCCAAAGCCTTCAAGGAGCCTTCAAAAAGTAAACATCACCAGAAATACATGCTTTAATCTCAAGAAGCAATTAACACCTAATTACATAATTGAATACACAGCCTCCAGTTACACTGTTCATTTAACCCCCTACAGGATAACGTATCACAGTTAATATTAACACATTGCAGTCTGTACATAACACTTGTCCTTTTATGAATGTTTCATCACAGTGAGGAACAGACGTTTTCAGAAACAGTACCTTACGACCAACTACTGTCCCCATGGTGTGATTTATTCAAATCTGCAGCTATAGAACTGACATATTTCTTATTAGTAATACATCTGACATGTTCTAACAGTCTAGTTTTAAAACATGTGTTACTGTCCCCCACATAAAATATGTTACAAGGCCATCTAAGAGCATTATTTATACACCTACCTCATGAATGTACAGACATGTTTCCCAACCATTCCCCTCAACAGGAATTGCAGCACTTAATGATGATAGACCAGTATACCTAACCACTTACTACTGTATGACATCTGGACAAAGCCTGACATAATTGGTGGACAGAAGTCCAAATACACGGCCATACATGAAATATTGCTGTTATACACTGAAAATGTTGCTGGTGTTACATGGTTTGTTGTAACATATCTTTTCTGAGGGATATAAAGTCAGAAAAATAAATGGAGATTACCATCTACATAATGCAATCATCAGAGTATGCTACTGATTTGCCAAGGACAACACCTCTCTGGGGAACAGCCCATACATAACAGGCTAATCTGTGTCCATTATGTGGATGGCCATACAGTTGAAAGATATGCAGAGACAGAACTTTGTCAGACTGAAACCCATGCAGAAGTAGCATGTGCAGACAAACCCTGTTAAACTAGCAGTATTCCAAACATATAACAGCAATACTCACATTCTGCCCCTAAGTCTTGAACCATTTAGCTGGCTTGTCTCCACAAGTCTTGTTGCAAGAGGTAGTAGCTCACACAACTCCAGGATGTCTTCCTCACAAGTAAGGAAAAGGGCCAATGCCCACGTGGAGTACTCATTTATAGGAGTGTGTTGCCATGACATTGGCTATTGGAAGAACTACACCGCTGTTCTGCATGCATTTAGCAAGTGGGGAACCCCAATAGGTGCACAGACCATCCCCTGGTCATGAGCATCACCTACAAAAGCCATGCTGCCACCTACTCAAACCAGCTCTATCCCTGTAGTGCACAGAGAGAGAGAGAGAGAGAGAGAGTGAAATAAATGAAACATAACGTGGAAAAGAGAAGAAATAAAAAAGGCAAGTGGAACATGTAAGCAAGTAACTGAATGTCATACTTGATCTATAATAATGGAAAATATGATTTGGAGGAATATATGTCCCAACAAGACATGCTGTACTAATGTCTGCTAAACAGATGCTATGGCCATAGCATCTGGCCCTCTCTGCAGTGGGAGATATCACAGGCATACTTCTCAGCTGTACAGATCCTCACAGAATGTCAACATTTTCCATTGTGTATTTTTGTCTATTCCTCCTGCGATTTGTACTTTACTGGCAAATAGCTGAGGATTGAAGTCATCAGGTAATGACAAACACTTGAGTTTAAGACTCCACAACCTTAAGAATATTCACTGCATTGCTAAATGTATCATTCTACAAACTTCCTGTGTTTGTAATAGGTATATTTAAAGTCTGCCCCTATTTACCCCCCATCATTTTAGGTATTGTCCAGATGTGATGCTCTGAGAGGTTGTGAGGTGGGATCACAGCTCAGGATCCTGACTCACCTGGGAATGGACAGCTCATATATGACAACTGCAGGGGTGTCTGTCAAACAGTTGTGACTGTGCCACTGCTAGGCCAGTTAATGAGATGTTTTCCATATCCATGTTACCTGTGATTATGAGTATGACACGTTTGCCTTGTAAACCTAAGACATCTAAAGAATGTGTGTGCATAGTAGAGTACTGTTGCAGACATGTGTTGAACTCCATGTGATATATTGCTGTACTTAATAATATTCCACTGTACAGTGTTCTACTGGACAATAAGCACATGTGTGACTTATATCTGTAGTCACACACACATATACCTGTGTCATGCCAGCCAAACCATTGGCAGGTCTGTGAGCAATGCCATTGTGACATAATAGCCTACTTATGACTGTTGGACATCTTCCAGGTTATCACAGTGATGTCAAACCCTACTGTGCAATTAATGTACTAATGTATGGTGCAGTCATATTAATACAGTATCAATACTTATGTTCCTTTTGACACCCATTTATGTGTGCCATTGTACTGCTGTGAAAGTTTAAGAAGTATGATTGAGCAGCAAGAATTTAAATACAGTGTGCCATACTTACATTCAACAGAAATGTATACAAGGTATCCCATGAGCACATGTATGTATGCATATGTTCAGCTGAAAGGCACAAAACTAATCACATGGGTTTTAAGCAGTCAGGTAAATAGGTTGTGCATGCTCCACATGTGTGTTATATCAGTGTCAGTGCATACAACAGACATATATGTGTACAGCTACTGGTGGTTGCATTGCCCTGACACTAATGTGGGTACTGGAGTAGGCAAGATTATCAGGTATTACTCAGAGAAGTGTCCACCTGTTATGACCCTCTGTCCATGCCTACATCTTCCAGCTATATCAACACCTATATACAGTGGTTATCACAAGTGCACACACCCCTGTTGGAATGCCAGGTTGGTGTGCTCTATGACAATCAGACCACAGAAGATCATTTCGTAATGTTTTTCATCTTGAATGTGACACCTAACCTGTCCAATTCCATTGCAATACAATCAAAGGTGTTTCTAGGAAGGTGACAACTATTGCCATGTGAAGATGTGCCATGATGTTAGAGTCCATACTAAGATGGATGAATGCTGTAACCATCTCAAGAGGTGCATACACATGTTTAAGGGTGGGCACACTCATTCGCCTGGCTTGTTGTACTGTGTATTATTTCCATATGTTTTCACAGACCAGATTGTTATGTTTTCAATTGAATTGTACAGGCTATAGGTCACACTACAGGTGGCAATTGTTATGAAATGAGATATTGTGGTGTCATGTTCCAATTGCACAAATACCAGGCAGTATATCAGGGGTATGCACCCTTTATATTCACTGTAGCTATATGGACACAGCAGTACCTGACCTGTATGTCCAGCCTCCACCAAGGTTTAGTAATCCCCTTTGGTGGACAGCACTAATACATAAACCACATAATAGGTTGCTACATTGGCTGTACAGGGGCACATAGGTGCAGGCAACAACTTTGAAGTAAGTCCACCTATATCTGAGCAAGCAGGTAAGTTCACAGGTGACATCCTGTAAGGCTGACTATGACTATGAATCGGACATATCCACACCACCAAGGACAATTGCAACCGTGTTTCCACATATGTTGTACGTCTCAGATGAAACAACACAATTTACCTTGTACTGGGGGAAAAGAACACCTCATACACACATACCATGGATATGGGCAACCTGCGTCATACACGTTAGGTGGGAACGTTAGGTGGGAACATCACCATCCTGTCCACCCCAGTCGTACATGGAGATATGCACATCAACCACACACCTCCCCACAGCAATGGTGAACATGTACATATTGCCTACTGATAGCAACAACAGCATATCTCCATGGGGCATAATAACATCAGTGTCTGCCTCCTACATGAACTCAGGCATGTGCTCAGAACTCTATCACACACCACAATCAAACACAGATCTGCCACCATACACACACCATCCACATGGAAGATGAACACTGTCAACCCTCTACACAGAAATGAATGGAGGATAGAGGATTGTGCAATCAAGTGTCCAACATTGTGGAGAATAAGATAGCTCAGGGACAGGCATGTAATGCAAGCTGCTATAGCCTTGATAGCTTAGAGGTTTCCGGTGTTGTCTGGATTATTTGCAAGTAATATCCACTGTTGATGTGCATTTTACAACCTTATGAGGTCCTGTGACCTTTTCCTGTTTATTTCTTCCAGGTAACATGCAGAGTGCTCACCTACCAGCATTCTCTGTTGGGGAAACAGATATCATCATTCAATATGTGATTGGACATTTTCCTCTGTCATGTGAATGGATAGCAGAAGATGTGTGGGAGAGGACTGCCCTGTGGAACAGTGTGATCCACAGGGTAAATGATGCCGGCCTGCACAGCAGAACTTACGTGCAAGTGCAGCATCCGGCCACAGACCTCAAATGCCATGCCCATCAATGGGCTGCTGCTGTAGCAAGGGACCGGCTAGGCACAGGTGGGGGCCCAGCCATCCAGCCCTCACTGACACCCACAGAGGAGCTTCTCACCACACTTGGGCCACACGCTGAACGCAAAAGCCATGATGCTGAGGGAAGCATTGTGGAGGTGGGTTGCACACACACACACACACACACACACACACACATACACACACACACACACACACACACACACATACACACACACACACTGGATGAGGAGTGTGCAGGTAAGGGGCCAGTGGGGATTAGTACACTAATATATCAGACATACATGCATCTTTATTGTATCTACATGCATATGTCAGGTCCAATTGCAGTTGTGGATGGGGTTTTCTAACGCACAGAGGAGCACATCTATGGTGAGGACAGGGCATTGTGTATTATTGCTGTTAGTACTGTAGATGTGCAGACATCCTGCATCTATCCTATACCAAGGCTACATGTGCATCTGCTGACAATAACTTCCTCTCACAACTGCCAAGGACCCTCTGGTCTGCATATAGGACAGCAGCCTAAAGCTGGTGGGTATTACATTGTTCTGTTGTTGTCTGGCAGTACCCCAGGCATGTGAAGTGCATGCAATTTACCATGCGCACAACCATCAGTAATAGCTATATTGCTTAATGTAATAGCTATATTGCTTGCTTGCATGTTCACTTCTACTGGGGTTAACTGTATTGCATCACAGTGGTCGCCACTGGGGCCTATCTGATGTGAATTCAACATTCTCATAGCATACCTCACAACTTGTCAGTGCCAAGACGTCTGGACAGAGGCCAGCAAATTGTGCTGGACAAATGTCCCAAGGTAAGGTCATGCGTGACACATTACTGGTATACAGTGGATATAAATTGTGTACACACCCCTCTTAAGATGCAAGGTTACATACTAATTAGGGCCACACTATGACAGCCCACACCTCTTCCAGCATTTAATGTGACCCATAACAGGTACAGTTCACTTGTAAAACCAAGCATCTGTACTCATGTATTGCACCTACAAGGCAGGCCACCTGTAAGAGCGGCAGACATCCTATCAGCATTATTTTTCAGTCAGGTATGATACCTCATGCTGCCATATGTGGCATTACACTCATTGTGTTTTATTTCGCTATAATATCATATCCATGGGCATTGTTAAGACACACAGACCATGTCTGACCATATATAGGTTTCAAACATATGGATATTCAAGACAGATCTGTACAGAGGACTGTAGAATGATTTAACCTGCTGCATGTGAGGCAGATGCTTTCACCACACTATATAAAGTAATGGCAGTTGGAGGTGGTCACCAGCCATGTATGGTATACACATCAAAATGGTATAAGCCACACATGATATGATCCTCACACACACACACACACACACACACACACACACACACACACACACACACACACACACACACACAGTTCCCAGTATTAGGACTAGAACTCCTGCCTATCTAGGTATTCCTACTACAGTGCTATGCAGTTATCAGAGGCATCACTGAGCTTATATGTTACCACTTCTTCCACAGGTACTTCTAAGGTGGATGATATCAACAGTTCTACTAAATTTGAGTGAAGGGAAGTGTAAAGGGTATTTCACAGGTCATAAATGGTATGAGCCAGACAGCACATAATTCACACACATACACTTGCCAGTAATGTGATTAGAACTCCTGCCTATCTAGGTATTCCTACCATAGTGCTACATAGTTATGAAACTCGCTGCAGAGCTTATACATTTCTGATTCAACCAAAGGTACTTCTGAGGTGGATGACTTCAACAGGTCTACTAAATTGGAGTTAAGGGAAGTGTAATGGGTAGTACACAGGTCAAAAATGGTATGCACCAGACAGTACATGATTCACACACACCTGGCAGAATTGGGATTAAAACTCACGCCTATCTACGTATGTCTACTATAGTGTTACACAGTTACTGCACTTGCTTCAGAGCTTACTGAACTTTCCCATGGCCAAAGTTGTTGATAACTGCACAGCTGTGGTGAAGTATTACAGGTGGCAGACAGTCTGCCTTCTGTTCACCCGTACATCATGCTATTTTTTTTCTGTCTTGCACTTCAACTAGCATTATGGCTTGGCACTTCAACAGGTTATTGTATCATGATGTGTGATACACCTGTGAGCCATCTGCAGTACTCGTTGATCACAGATGTCGCCCCAGTACTTAACAGTTATGTCCACCTCTCCTGGCATGTTTGAAGGGTGGTTATCTGTGCTTTCGCCCATTGACCTGCTGCACATGTCCATTCTGGGGCACTGTTGCAACTGCCGCATGTACACAGACAACTCTCCCCTCTAAACTCCAAACACTCAGACCTGCGAGGGTTACTCATATATCACCCAATGTGGACATATGCACTCTCCAGCAAAGAATGGACTAGCAAGTCAAAAGAATAAGATCAACACCCATACCACACCGTGTGGAATACGTAGCTCACCATTACACCAACTTTGACAGCCATGACATACAGTGAAAAGCCACAAACCCACCTTCCCAGAGGCACTCAATGGACATCTACTCAAACAGCACAGACCAGCAAGGCAGACACCCACTCAGACAGTGCAACATGGCACATGCCAAGGGACACATATTTAACCTACACAGTGTGCCCCCAACCTAAGCCACTAAGGCTAACCACCTTGCACAAAACAGTGATCATGGGCAACTCAATACTGAGGCACACACATTCCACTCACTAGGTTGAATATGGAGCAGGTAACAGCCAAATATCAGTCACATGTCAGCATCTAACATATGACACAGCCAGTCATGTCACTCCACAACAACAAGTATCACTCCGTATCCATGTAGGTGTGATTTAATTGGGACACACCTCTCTGGACTGCATGATAGGAAACATGGTTGAACTCTCTGATTATGCAGTTCAGGCAGGTATGACAGTAACTCTGGGCACTATACCGCTGCCACACAGAATGATGCTGCAGTACTATCAACAGATGGTTGACTGCAACATTGGCTTACGTGCTATGTGTCATTCTCAGGGGATCCAGGACCTCTCTGCTTGGGATGGCCTTACAGCCAGAACCCAATGACTTGCCATGGATGTACTACATCTGTCACCGCTGGGTTACCAGGTACTGGCTATGTGTCTTGCCACCCCTATGGTGCATTATTAGGCAGTGTTTCTAATGTTATTACCACCATAACAGCTATACATGTATGTAATCTGAGGGTCATGCTGCTCAACAGTGAACATCTAACTGTCAGGATGCAGTCACTCATAGCAGTTGTTGGAGTGGAGAACACATGTCTGCTGTAATGGAGAGGTGGTTCACAGCAGCAGACAGAAGACCTGCAGTATCAGGCTATGATGCATACCACAGCTGTCAGCCCCCAAACATGGACCATACCACACCTCCACAGGTGGTGTTGTCTCCATATTCATTATGGATAAGAACACCTCCAAACTAGCATCCCATCATAATGCATTGGATATATTTCCTGTACAACTGCCTTGGGGTAATAGTGCTATCCAGACCATAGCCTGGTATGGGTCAACATCTATGTCCCCAGACTGTCAATGCACATTCCTCAACACCCTGCCATCTCTGGTGGCCCAATGCAACACTGACATAGTACGAGCCTTCAACTACCCTTCCATCACTTGGGGAATGTAGCCAATCAGCAATACAGTGGCCCGACACTTCTGGGATTCATCTTTTCCATTGCCCTAGACCAGCTCATACTGACCCCTGGTAGAGGATGCAACAACCTTGAACTGTGTTTACCACTTACGTATGGGACAGTTGCACATCCCCAGATGTCAATCGCTGCATGGTGAGATTCACACAGGCTGTAATCAACATGGAACTCAACATGTCAGCCACACCCCCTACAATGCTAACCACCTGGCAAAAACACTGCAAAGCTGACTTTGCATCCATAAAAACAGGAGTGGATGTCTTCACTGCACCCATGGCAATGGGATGTAGCTGCATGATTGTGGAATCATACACATAGGCACTATACAAACAGGTACATGAATGCATGGTACTAGCCAGAGCCAACAGAACCTAGACACTGTCCTCCAAGCACTGGGAGACAATGTGATGGTCCCCTGCCATTACTGAAGTATACATCAGAAGGAGGACACTGTTGCAGGGAAAGGTGGTGTCCCATGACTGTTGAACTCCCTTATTAGTCTCAAACACAACTTTGGATCCCTCATGGAGTCCCTGACAGGCATCTATGGAAGCAGAGATGTAGCAGACATTGATGACAGTCACAACAGCCTTGATAGTTACATCAAGAACTTCCACACCATTAAACACAAGTGCTGCGAGTTACCACACAAAGCTAATACCTATCCTGAGACAACAAATATTGGACACAGTCTTGGCAACACATTCAGTGCCTGCTTTAGCCCTCTCTCCCCCCACAAGTGAAGTGCTGAGTGAAGATGTTCTCACATGCTGTATCCCATTTCCATTCTAGGCATCTGTGTGTCACCAGGATGTGGTCCTGCAGCAAGGCCAAGGGGTATGGCAGTGTAGTGATACATCCACCTTGTCATAGGCAGGGTACAGTATGTGCACAGTAATTCCCGGTTTGTAACAGAGTGATTGCATATGCCTCACAGATTATAGGGCTGAGGGTTGTACATAGGTACATGTTGATGTACATCTGTTGTAGAATGGAGAATGGTACATGTTCTGGTTTGGACACACCTTCGATTGCTAATGACCACAGCCACAGGGGATATTCATCAACCAAACACACTGGGATTACTATTCACACACACACACACACACACACACACACACACACACGCACGCACGCACACACACACAAACACACACACACACACACACACACACACACACACACACACACACACACACACACACACACACACACACACACATTTGCCAGTACTGAGATCCATAGGTTCATTGCTTCATAGGTATGTAGTAGGTGAATGGGCTAGAACATCACCAGCCCTTGTAAATACTGGCATTGGATGATGTAATGGATGAGAGATTCCATAATTTTTTTTCCTTACACACACATTTAAATTTTCCAGAGGGGAGGTTCAAACCTCTATCTAACTATCTTTTTGGATCATTATGTTACACATTTGCCACATGCACCACTGACCTTATATGATTTAGGTTTGCCAACAGGTACTTCTAAGGTGGGTAATATCTGTAGGACTGCTAAAGTAAGGCACTGAGATGTGTACTGGGTGTAAATGGGGCCAATATCTTTGAGATACGGGCATACATATGCATACACGCAATCTCTTGCTGGGGATAAGATTCAAACCCATACCTATGTAGTTATTGTGACTACATTGTTCCACATTTATCACATGCACCATAGAGCTTACATGTTGGAGAGCTGTGCAAAGGTATCTTTGAAGGTGAGTCACATCAGCAGCAGTGCTAAAGGAGGGGTAAGGGAAGGGTTGGAAGTGTGAATAACCACAAAATCAGATCTCTACAAGGAGACACACACTCTTTCACACAAACACTCACACAGTTGCCAGGATCAGGATTGTTAAACCTACCTAACTAGTTTGCTACACTACACCATTAAGCAGTTATGGCAAGTGCCACAGAGTTGATATGTTGGAGAGCTGTCCACAGGTATCTTTGAAGGTGAGTCACATTAGTAGCAGTGCTGAAGGAGGGGTACGGGAGATTTGATGAGTGTGAATGGCCTCAACCACATTCATCTAGAAACACACACACACACACACACACACACACACACACACACACACACACACACACACTCACACTCACACACAGCTTTACATTTGACAGGACTGAGATTACAACTGCTACATGGATACCTATTTATACTGTAGTGTTACACAGTTATCACAAGTACCACTGACACAATAGGCCTGAGGGCTAACCAAAGGTATTTCTACAGTGAATGACATCAGCACATCATGTGATATTTAGGCCAATGGGATGTGTAGTGGGTGGAACAGTGGCTCATAATGGGATTCTCTCTGTCGCTGTCTGTCTTTCTCTTCCCCGTGTCTCTGTGTGTGTATGTTTGACATATTATATTATGTTGGCCTTAGATATGTGTGTGTATTCCTATCCAATGTGTGTGTGTGTGTGAAGTATCAATGGTGTACAGTTTGGTGTGTGTGCACAGACAACTGCGAATAACCAATAACTGTAATCCACTGTGTTGTGAGACATGGGCTACATTTCTCTAAGTGTGGGAGCATGCCCAGTATGACCTTCTATATTGAGTGTATGCATCTATTCCAGGGAGGGTTGGACTCCAGTTCAGGGTTTTGTGTGCTACAGCTACACCTAGCAAACTGTTTCTGCAGGATATCTGTAGACAGGTTGCCAGTATGAAGACACAATGGGCTTAACATACGGGGGATACTGTAACTATTGCTGTCTGTGCTGCTTGTGTGACATGTTTGGTTGTAGCAGAGATATTCTAACATATGTACTGTTTTACACTGTAATGTGTCATGTCATCAGCTACTGACAGTCATTAATCTTTGCTCACCATTATTTACCGGGAAATACCAGATGAATGAAGCTGACACCAAAATTCTGAGGAATATAGACTACACATTATGGCACACACCTGCCATTGTGGAGGGGGTAGCTACAGGCAATAGATTGCTGGTTCTGTGAAAATGGTGCAGCACCTTCTTAGTATGCTGGCTGGGGTACCCCTCCTTCTGCTTTTCTCAACTTCAAGGAATGGCCATATCCTGCTGGGGTCATACCTCTCAGCTGTACAGATACACCCAGGCTATCCAGAACCAGGACTCATATATCTGGTCAGTTTACCTTCACATTGTGGTTTATAATTGGTTTTGTGGCTATTCATTCATGGGTTTGTAGTCGGGAGTAGTATGGGCAGATATTAGAATTTCAGACTACACACACTCCATGACATACATGCTTCTACACCCCCCTCTGTTATTCTCTCCTCCACCTAACATTATGTAAGCAATCTCTCAGAGGTATCCCTATAGTTGGGCCTTTATCCCAGTAGTATTTATGGCCTGATCCACAGTCCTTGCAGTAGGACATGTGGAGGCATGCTACTGACATTTGTAAACATGGTCTTACATTTGTTTTCTGTTTACTGTTAGGTTGTTAGTTGGAACCCTTTGACATTCCATACATTGGCAATATGGGGCAAGCATGGGCCTTTGCCACAGGACTGTAGGCCATTTGTGAGTGCTGCAGGCCATCTGTTACTACATTTCTAAATGGGATTATGGGGGGGGGTGCACACCTGCAGACTTTAACATTTGAAATAACTGTACTGGTATTTTGGTTACTCTGTTGGCTTCAATTTCACATTGTATTGTGACCTATCATGCAGACAGGAGGCACATCAGTAGAGTACACATGTTAGATCTTAATAGCATATATTTCAGTTTCAGACTTCTTACTCTTCAGGACTGGAATGCAACTGCAAGACCTGTTGTAGTATGCCTGTGAAGGTCTGGTGGGGGGCTGTTAACCATTGCCATAATTTGGGGGCCTTAGCCCAGCCTTTCTTCATGGTCATCTACACCTGACCTGCTGGCTAAAGCTGGTGGTGGATATGTGACCCTCATTGACATCTATGTGTGTGACCTATTGACACCCACAGTTCTTTAGGCCATCACATGTACTGCAGTGGGGGATGTCACCTTGTGTAGTGCTGCCTAGTATGTTGACACCAGTATTTGTTATGATGTTTCCTGCTGTCCCATGTAGCTGTCTGCTGCTATCCCATTCAGCCACCCAATTCCCTTGTATGCTTGCATCCACATCATACATACAAGCTTGAGAACATACTACTCCATTCAGTAATTGATAAGAAGAGTGACTTACCTTGTTGCTGGGCCAGTATTGAGGACAGTTTTGGAGGGCTGACTATGTTGGATGCACATAGTATACTCCCTGTACATGATAAAGCTCAGGTAGTGTCATGTTTGGCATCCCTTTTACTGTCTGTGCGAGTCAGAGAGAGGTATCAGTCCCTGGGTCCCTACAATGTCAGTGTGTGTGTTATGCATTGCCTCTTTGCCAAGGCCTGGGCATACTGTGCACACCTCCTTATGCCTACAGAGACAGCTTCAGGATGTTCCTCCTCCGAGTCCCTCTGTGCCTGTGCTGGCCTTGGCAATGGTGGGGGCTGTGTAGTCCTGCACCATGCTGTTCCTGCTGCAGCTGTTTCTGTAGGATCATATTGTGTAGCATGGCACATACTATGAACATTTGTGTACATGTAGCTGGAGAGTACTGCAAGGCACCACTGAATATGTCAAGGCAGTGGAAGCATGACGTCAGCATCTCAAACACACACTCTACAATGATCCTGGTTTGTGCATGTGCCTAATCATGGTGTTCTTGTTTGGGTGTGCGTGCATTTCTGATGGGTGTCATCAGCCACCAGCTCCAGTGCATAGCCAGCATCCCCCACTAGATGGCCATATGGGATGCCCCCCCAGCATATGCCTGATACAGCTGTGAGCAATGCCAGATGTGGGAGTCGTGATATTTTCCAGGGCTGCCAGCACACACATTAATGATAATGCCCTGGGCTTTGCACATGACCTGGCAGTTGATGGAGGGGAAGCCCTTGCGGTTTATGTAGACCCTCCCCTGCTCACCGGGTGATATCTTTGATGTGGATGTGCATGCAGTCTATAGCACCATCTACTTTAGGGTATTCTACTATACAGTGGAAGAGATGCATACGTGTTGTCAGTGCCTCACGGGCAGTGGGGAAATATATGTGCTCATTGGCATGTTGTGTAATGGCATCCAAGAACTGGTGGAGTACCCTGGATGCTGATGCCTGTGAGACCCCCATGATATCCCCAGTTGGTCTTTGGAAAGTACCTGTGGCTAGTATTCTTAAGCTTAGACATACCTTAGTATCCAGTGAGATGGGTTCCCCTCTATTAGTTCTGGGTGTAAGGTGTGGCCGGCACAGCTCAATGATTTGCTGTAGAATGTCCCTGTCCACCCTATAGCACTCTACTATCTCCACCTCATGTAGGCCCTGGTAGGTTGCCCTGGGCCTGTACACTCCTCTCCTCCTCCTCACTGTGTGTCAGTTGTCAGCATTCTCCTCCTCACCACCCTCAGTCTCTAGCACATATTGATGGAGTAAAGCAGCAG
This sequence comes from Protopterus annectens, assembly GCF_019279795.1. NCBI lineage: Eukaryota > Metazoa > Chordata > Ceratodontiformes > Protopteridae > Protopterus > Protopterus annectens. The sequence continues at coordinate 746,898,718 of NC_056744.1, forward strand.
CAGCCTCTAACATATTTAGTTACTTCTGCGAGTTAAAAATCCCCCATCTGTGTACACCAGTGGTGTAGAGTTTGTGGGAAAAATAGTCTGTAGGGTGTTTGCATAGTTTATATTAGTGTGGTGGGCTGCTGTATGTGTAATTTGCTGATTCTGATACATTCCAACTGCCAGATATGCTAGTTCTCCTTGATTGCCTTCCTACTGCTGTTTCCCCTTCCCACTTCCTCCCTATTTAAGCCCCAAGGAGCGCTGTGCATACCCGGTGCTCAAATGTAAACAGTTCTGCTATTTCCTCTGGGTTTTATTTATTTATTTTTTTGGCCCACTGCATGCCGCGCACACCTGTTTAGCTAATGTAAGCACTTTTAAGCAGAAATGGTCCTCCCTGGATAAGAATACCAAATAAGTAGCAATGTATTTTATTTTAACTATATTCAAGAAAATGCAAAAACAAAGATATTTCTGCTAAGTTGGGATGTATTGTTCTTGCTAATAAAATTTTACCAGTGGCCTATCAAATAAATGAAAAGAAAAAGCAGTAATGAAGCTTTACTTAAATGGGCTCACATGAATCAGATGTAGCCCTTTCATGAACTCAGGAGAATTGAACCTACAATAGAAGGTCAAGGAGCAAAAATGTAAAAGTAGATTTGGAATAACTGCTGTAGTGGTGCATAATATAACATTTCCACAAGTCTAAAGGAATAAATAGTAGTAACTTTACCTTTTTCTTCTACTGCTAATATAGCTGCACCTCATTAGACACAATAATTCAGTGGGAGAAGATGTAGGAATGACACTTTTTTAACAAACATATAATGCTTATATCAGTCGCCATTATTACTAATACCATTATTATATTACAGTAACTATACTGTCATCCATTAAGTGCATTTATTAGTTTTCCCTATATGTACTGATACGTATTTATCTTGCTAACCTTCTGATATATATAGTTGTGTCTTTCGGCTTTTCCTGAGATTAGGAACTCGGTCCGCTAATGATTGGCAGTAGATTTTTACATGCCGAGTTGCCAGCTCTGATGCACAACCTTCAACGAAGGTACACCCATTCACGCATGTCTCCACACAGAAGACACTCTAGCTGAGAATCAAACAGGACAATGTCTTACTGTGAGGCAACATAGTCACAGTAAGACGTTGTCCTGTTCAATTCTCAGTTAGAGCATCTTCTATGTGGAGACATGCATGAATGGGCATACCTTCGTTGAAGGTTGTACATCAGAGCTGGCAACTCGGCATGCAAAAATCTATTGCCAATCATTAGCGGACCGGAGTTCCACTGTGGCGACCGCTAACCGGGAAAAGCTGAAAGACACAACTTCTGATATATATAGTAGTATGTAACAATTTCCAAAAGAAAGCAAGAATTGATGTTTATCTATGTAAATGTCTTGAGTGCATGAAGTCATGCCCAATTCAAAATATTTTTTCCTAGATGGTGAACAAGGCCCTTAGCTATCACTACTGCTGTTTGTTTACTTTTCTACTCACCATGAATTCAGACCAAATCTATCTGAACCAAAATCTACATTAGTCACATCAAGCAATCATGAAACAACATTGCGTAACACATAAAAAAATCAGTGTCCAGAGATGGATTATGGTCAAATGGAGGACTAGGTAGGGTATTGGATCAGGTCACACACCCCCATAGCAACCCCCCTGCTGGAAACAGTCCCCATGCATCCATTGCAATGTCCCATTACTTGGCTAGTTCTCCCTAGTTACCATAAGCATGGTTCAAACCTGTCAATGTGCATCCTATTTTCTTTTTTATTTCTTCAATGATTATAGGAATTTGGATTTCATTAAAAACTTGTATTTCAAATTTTATAGCATAAACACAGATAGCCATTTATTAAACAACGAAAACAGACTTAGAATAAACATTAAATGTTTCTGCCCTTGAAACTTGCATTCATTGAAATGGCTTTGAAGCCACATTCAAAGAAAATGCATCTGGCCAGTGGCAGATTAAGTTTATCTTTGTGCTGTTTTCAAACCATAGGCTCCTTGCACACATTCTTAGGACCATGGACAGATGCATGAGTTCTTTGATTCACCTTCCTGCTTGTATTAAATTATATTCCTTGCATAATTCAGCACAATGTGTTGGAGTGTGTTTTACATTTGTAGTTTTGAACATTTTTTCCAGTAAGCAACGAAACAAAATGCATGCACCAATAATGATGAACTACTCATTTCAGAACATTTGAACCATAAAAGGTGGCTCAAACGTCTTCATTGCAATCCACCAATATCAGTCAATATGCACAATCTCTGCAGAAGTAATAGCTGTCTGAATAATTCAACATTAAAGAGATCTGCAACTAAGGAAGAGGTTGCTGCTAGCAAACAACTTGACATTTCAGTGTTTCAGCTACCAATTCAGTGTCTGCTGCCCTTAAAGAATAAATTGCTTAGTTTGCATTAAAAATGGTAAGGTGATAATATTGCAATACAGAATGTCTGACAAACGAACATATTCACAGTTACTAGGCATCTCATCCAAAGGAGGACACACACACACAGGACAGCAAATCACCCCATCCCCTTAAAGTCCAGCACAGTATTAGCAATTAGTCTATAGACTGTAGGAGTATAACCCACAACTTTCTGTCCCAAAGGTAAATATGCTCCCTGTTGTGCTGCTAACACTGCTTTCAAATTCTATAGTACAAACACAGATAGCCTTTTCCTAAACAAAACTGTTCAACATTGAAAACAGACTTAACATGAGCAACAGTAAACTTCACTTCCCCTGAAATTAAGAATTCCTTGAAAATGCACTGAAACTCACATTCATTGAAAATGCACCCAGTGATGGTAGTTGCTGAAGAGGATTAAGGCTCCTGTCCCCTCTAAGCAAGATACAGGGTTTGAGTCTGAGTAAGTTAATTAAACAACCTGTCATCCATAACTAGGGCATTTTACACACACACACACACACACACACACACACACACACACACACACACACACACACACACACACACACACACACACACCTATTTGGCGTTACAGTAAGGACAGAATGTCTTGTAGCTCAACTGGTCCTGCAAATTCTCTGGCAGTAGTGCAAAACAGCAGGATCAAATCTGACACACACATGGCAAGTTCCAATGTGTAAGTCCATGCAAAGCAAAAGTAACAATTTCTCTCTGGCAGCAGTATGAAAATTAATGCATGCATGCACTGCAAGTTCAAATGTGTACATTTGTGAGTACAACCGTACTAAAGACACACACAAACGCAGAGTGCTTCCTTAAAGAAGAAATGGAATTTTTAATTATTGAATGCATTTTTTTTGTTGCTTCATTAAAAATGTAATATTCTGCCAGCCCCCCTGTAGTGGGCCCTTGACAACTGCCTAGGTCACCTAGTGCTGGACCCGGCTCTGGCTGTGACAAGAACAAAAACATTCTTTTCACAAAAGGATGTGTTTTACGGAGTGTGCTTTGGCTACCATTAATAAGCTATTCATCAGTTTAGCATCTGAACTTCATAAGGTAATATGAATGGTAAGCACGAATTGTTAAAGAAAGAAACTAGATGGAAGGTTCACATAAATGAAGAGCACTATAGACTCAGGAATGTTAGATGGCTTGGTTTTGTTTTTAATGCTGTAACTGTCACTACACATCTTCACACAATATTTAGACGTGACAAAGCACTTTAAATCGTTCCCATTTCTATATTGAATACAACAAAGTTTGACTAGACAAATACTGTTAAAGAATTCACATTTAATTGGACAACTATTATGTCCCATTCTGATGTCAATTTATTATTTTGCATTTTTTTAAAGGGTAAAAATGTATGACTGCTTGATGGTCACAGTATACTCAGATGAATATAAGATGTAATTCAACATTCCTTCAACAGACAATTATGGCATTTTTGCTACAAGGAGGGCTTGACAGAACCACTATGAGTGGACAAAACTGAAAACACTGAGGATTGGACTCACCAAACTGCATTTGCTAAAAATAAATAAATGACCAAAAAACATTTTTAAATGTTTCTTGCAAGGAGAAAGACCCCACATCCATGAGCTTATAAATACCAACTCCACTATTCCACCAACTCAGAGAAAGAGGCAATTCCCCTAAAAAGGGCATCACTGCTAGCCGAAGTCACTAATGGGCTGACCCTCAGGCAACTGAAGCTTGAGAATTCAGTCTTTGTCCACCATCTGGTTACATAGGATTGACATTGTGCATTGTTAGTACCCTAATAAGTCATATCCATTCAAGGACATGCAGTAGCCTATAGTTTTTGAAAATGCAATGTTTGAATCATTGTTCTTGTATTTCATTAGCCCATACTTTCCCAGAGGACTGAATAAGAACACATAATGTTTATTTATATATTTAGTTACACTTTGTTGACTGGATTACTCCAACTAGTCCTAAGGCTGCTTTTGAATGAATTTTAGAAGTAGTATTCATGCTGACTAGTGTCAATTTAATTAGGGCAATAGTAAATACTGCCAGACTTTCCTGTGTGGATACCAAAGGGTGATGGCAAGAAAAAGAGCTATGAAGGAAGAAGAGCCACTAAAATGTATGAGCAAAAAGGGCTACAGAGTGAACAAAGTGAAGCTATTACCATTGCAATGTCTCAGGGGGATGATATGTGGGTATAACAGATAATATGGAGTACAAGAAGCCTGCTGTTACTGTTTTCAATGATGATCTGGAAATAGGCAGTTTGAACAAGTTTGTTGAAAAAAAAAAATGACCCTTACCATGATGTGAAATTATCAAGTTCACTTGCTGTGCATCACTGTTGTCAGTTGTAGGGGAAGGGGACCATTGAACACAGCTGGAGACAGGCGGTACGAAGGAGTAGTACAGAAACAGAATGAAGCCCTGCACCTGGAATCATGAACATGAACAGGGCATTCTTTCTGGAGGAGATAAGACATGCACTTGCTTTAAAACTGAGAGAAAATAATCCATGGTAAAAATTTAATCATGGACATTGACAGGTATATGATATGGGAGAAATGGACATTATAACAGCCCTTACAATTTAATACTTCAGAAAAATGAACACTAATTCACTTAGGTAATGAACATGTTTAAAGAGACATTTTACAGCTTTGAATCTTTGGACAAAGTCATGTCATTGGTTGATAAAAAGAAAAATACCAATGGAATCATTGTTTTTTCATGCTATGTTGTCTGCATTAAAGAAAATGCTTATTGTGTAAATTAGATCATATGACTTTAAAAATGATATTATGAACCTTTTTCTAATATGTCAAAAACTGTATAATCTATTAATAAACTGAATAATGAAAAACATGGACATTAGGGATGGCAACAATAGATTATGTTAAATGAAGTGGATAATGTCATAAAGCATATTCCTTCTGTTATTAACAAAAATGCTATTAAAGATATTAACTAATATTCAGGACAACAAACAATGGGTTGTCATTGTGCCCCATAAGACCATTTATTCACTAATTGTACTAAAGTAGTTGCAGTTTGTGTGGACAGGCAGGTCATACTGCTAAGAATTTTAAGCCATACTGCAGGTATTCTAATTCTAACGACTATCGGTGGCATGACTGTGAAAAAGACAAGGAGAATGAGATCGACGTTCTGGCTGATATAACAATGTCGATCTGCTGATCAAAATGAAGAATTACATTTTTGTAAGGCTGCAAAATGGGAGCCTTACAGAAAAGACTTCTACAGATGAAACAATTACTGAAATTGAATAGACTGGACTGTGAATACAAGAAATATGGAGAAAGGCAAAGGATCAGACTATGGATTGTTAGGGAAACTTTTACCCTTTTTGTTCTTTAACACTTTTAACTGTGCAGATTTACTTTACTTATTATTTTATTTTACCATGCTATTAGGGTCTATATTAATTCATCTAAAACTAATTCCAGTAAATAGCCGTTCATCAAACACAAATCAGCAAATGGCCATTCTTCGAACGTTCACTTCAGCGAACATTTTTCTAAGGGAAGGGGATTACTTCTCCCCACACCGACCATAACACAAAATGCATTATATCAAACCCACCAAGGTTGGGTGCTATGCCCCCCACACAATATTGCACTACATGGGAAAAAAGGCAAATTTCTTAATGCTGGCCAATTAGCTCCCTTCCCTTAGAAAAACATCCGCTGAAGTGAATGTTTGATGAACAGCTGTTTGCTGAAATTAGATTTTGACAAATTAATATAGACCCGGGAAGCAAGGTAAAATAAAGTAAATCTGTACAATAAAGAGTGTTAAGGAACAAAAAGGGTAAAAGCTAGGAGAAAGACAGAGTAATACAAAAAAAAAGGAAAATGACAACTTTTTCTGCAATTGTAATTAAAGTAAACAGCATTAAAGAGTGGGAAGGAAGATAGCTGTTACACAGTGGTTTATATATTTAAAACATAGCACAATTTCAGTGACAGATACACATTTGCTTGATATAATGCAAAATGATTAGCTGGAACATATGTGGGAGGCAATTATATGCAGGTCTGGAAAAGATTTATGTTCAGGTATTATGTTACAGACATCAAGATTTAAGAAAGTGTTTTGGTGGAACCAGGAAGGTTAGTGATGGACTACAATATAAAAGGTGAACTTATTAGAATTATGACAGAATAGTAAATATATAGTACGGAAAGACAAGCCCCAGGATTCAATAAGGCTTTTTTTCCATGCAGGAATAGTGTAGCCACTCCTGCATGGAATATGACTGCTGAGTGATCCAGTAAACAAGCCTGGGGACGTGCACAAGCCTGCCAATACTATTATGCCACGGACATGACTGAATTATGCTAATGCACTCATGTGCTGGTGAAAACCATGTAAATGAGGTCAATTAGTGATCCAGTAAGCAGTGAGGCATCCATGGCAGAATAGTGTAGCTTGCAGAAATGTATTTGGCTATTAGCCAAATACATCTCTGCAAAAATCAAAACAGAGGCATGGCAGCTCAAACTAAAGCATGTATTATAATCCTTAGGCATGCCAATGGCCATATATATGGCCATTGGCATGGAAAAGTCTTGCAAAATTATAAAATTCAATGTTAATTTTTTTAGCCGATTTCGGCTATTTAAGCATAGGGCAGCGGCGCGCAAACAGGATTGTGCCGAAAATGAAGCAAAATGTGAAATGGCAATTTTAAGTGAAATCTGCATTTTGACATTATAGTCAATGGCATGCAGAATCAAAACAACTGCAGGGAACAGTGGTTGCTAAGGGGAAAGACTCTGGTGTAGTGCTGTAACTAGGGACTAAGGCAGTGGGGTATGCTAATGAGGGAAATTTACTGAATCACAAAAAGAAGACAAGTGCCAAACTGCACCTAACCATGTAGGAGCTATAAGGCAGTGGTGTAAGCAGGAGAAGCAGCTGACATGAAAAGGGGGTGTGTCATGCTTAGTGTAAGCACATTGGAGCTCCACGGCTCACATTTCAACTTAGCTAAGCACAGCTAAGCAAGGGTGTGTGTCTGAGGCTGTATTGACATATTCCATGAAATGAAGAGCATGTTCGTATCCAGGGGAGTGCCATTTCTCATTGTTTACCTTAGCTAAACGGGTTTGCGTGTGTGCACTGGGTCTAAAACAAAACAAAACAAAAAAAAAACGGAAATAGCAAGACTGTTTACATTTGGGTACCGGATTTGACCTCCGTACCTTGGGGCTTAAAAGGGGTGGAAATGGGAAGGGAAAAAAGGAAAAAAAGGCAAATAGCAGAATAAAAGCAATCAAGTACAAATAAAATAGCAAGCAGGTGGAATGTATCATAGCCAGCCAATCATACAGGCAGCATCTGCAGCACAACAGTATAAACTATGCAAACACCTTATCAGTCTGGTTTTCCCGCAAACCTTGCACCATTGGTGGACACATGCAGGGGAATCTTAATTGAAAAAATGTTAGGGGCTGCCATTGCTTTGATCCATCAGTATGTGCTAGAGGCTGAGGGGGGTGAGGAGGATAATGCTGACAACCGACCCAGACTGAGGAGGAGGAGAAGTGTGTTCAGACCCAGGGTAATTTACCAGGGGCTACATGATCTGGAAATAGAGTGTTACAAGGTGGACAGAGACATATTTCATCAAAGCCAGCCTCAACTCAGACCCAGAGCCAACTGGGGGGAACCCATCCCAGAGGATACCAAGGTATGTGTAGCCTTAAGAATACTAGTTACAGGTACTTTCCAAAGACCTACTGGGGACATGATGGGGGTCTCACAGGCACCTGCATCCAGGGTACTCCACCAGTTCCTGGATGCCATGGTACCACATGCCGGTGAGCACATTTACTTCCTGAACACCTGTGAGGTGAGGACCAGCAATATGCATCTCTTCCACCATGTAGCTGAATACCCGGAGGTACTGGGTGTGATAGACTCCATGCACATTCACATCAAAGCACCACTTGGTGAACAGGGTAGGGTCTACATAAACCGCAAGGGCTTGCTCTCCATCAACTGCCAGGTCATGTGCAATACTCAGGACATTATCATGAATGTGTGTGCTGGCAGCCCTGGAAGTTATCACAACTCCCACATCTGGCATTCATCACAGCTGTACCAGGCATTTGCCAGTGGGGACATCCCATATGGACATCTGGTGGGGGATGCTGGCTATGCACTGGAGCCATGGATGATGACATCCATCAGAAATGCACACACACCACACACCTACTCAAGAATGCCATAATGAGGCACATACACAAACCAGGATCATTATAAAGCATGTGTTTGGGATGCTCAAGTCACGGTTCTGCTGCATTGACATATCCGGTGGAGCCTTGCAGCACTCTCCAGCCATATGTGCACACATGTTTAGGGACAGCATGGGGAAGGGCCACACTGCCCCCCACCATTGCCAAGGTCCCTAAAGGTACAGATGGACTCAAAGAGGAAGCCCCTGAGCCTGCTACTGTAAGCAGATGGAGATATGCCCAGTATGCCCAGGCCTTGGCAAAGAAGCAACGCGTAGCACACACACTGACACTGTAGGGATCCAGGGACTGACACCTCTCTCTGACTTGCACGCACAGTAAAATGGATGACACATACATCACATTATCTGTAACTTGCCATGTATAGGCAGTGTACTGTGTGCTTCCAATGTCCTCACAACTGCCGCAGGCACAAGGTAAGTCAGTCTTCTTAAAAATGAATGGATTAGTATGTTCTAGTAGCATATCTATGGTATTACTTCATGCATGAAACAGAATGGGTTGGCCTACTGGAATAGCAGCAGACAACTGACAGCTATATGGGACACCAGGAAATGTCTGCACAATATTGGCTTCCCCACTCTATGCAGTATTATTCAAGTTGACAAATCCCACTGCAGTATATGTGGGGGGCCAACTAAGAGGGAGTCACAGGTCACATTCATGGATATCAATGTGGGGATCCCATTCTCACCCCTCAGATGCACCCAGCAAGTCAGCCATAGAAAACCATAAAGGAATGTCTGGCAAAGGCCCACAAATGGTGACAATAATGGCATATTCCTACAGAGACTTAGGCAGTGATATCACAGCATGCCTTACATTTGCAGTAAAGCTCTGAAGGGTAAGAAGTCTGAAACTCAGTTGTATGCCATTACATTCTAACCAGTGGTCTCTAGTGATATGACTCTATTCTCTAAGACAGGGCACAATGTTATGCTAAATGGGACCAAAATGTAAAGCCAAATATCAACACAGTCTGTGCAAATGTGTACCTTTGACAGGTGCCCCCCCCCCCGCCACACCCATATTCCAATAGAAATGCAGTAACATGTACGTTTGTAGGATAATAACAGCAGAGCATACATTGCCAGGTCTGCCCCAATCAATGACAACTTGTTGCATGTCCCCAATATGCAAGGATCAATGAGCTATGCATATGTGTGGAGAATACTGTCAGGATGTGGCCAACAGCTTCTCATGGCTGTTGTGTCCTAATGGCCTAGGTACAGTAATGTGGTAGACATGGCCATGTTCCACAAACTGCAGTGCCAACTATCTTGCTACAGTGGGAGTTGTACACACTGTCCAGATGTTAATATCCATTACAGTCGGAAAGCTGGACAAGTCATGTACAGGGGGCCACACATCTGAACAGTACACAGGCTGGAGTAACCTGCACAGTGCCTCCTACCATACCTCTCATCTGTACAGACCTTTAGCAGAATGTACAGAGGTTTGCATCATATTTGTGGTGTCTTAATTCCAAAATAGTGGTAGTCTGGCAAATCACTGGCAAACCATGAAAGTCTAAAGTCAGAAAATAGTGATGGGTTGCAGTGTCTCAGACTTCATACCCTATATAAAAATGCATGCTAATGCAAAATCTATTATTGTATCACCCTTCTAGGTTTGTAAGGCTAATAGTTACAATGGTCCCTATATATATAGGCCTTTGTCACCCAGTTACTCATGGCTTTGTCCAGATGTCTGACTCACATACGTTGAGGTATGGTGCCTAGTAGAACAGCAGTGCATTCTGTCACTTACCATTGTCACCCCAGGGGGGTCCACTGTCTGGCAGCCTAGGAACATATGAGTGACAGAATGCACTGCCTTGTTACAGATGGCCTTCATAAGACTCACACGGCCTACAGGCCTTTGGCAAAGGCCCATGCCTCAACCATAGTGCCTTTGTAGGGCAACTCATGGGGTCCATACTACCAACATAACACAGTCAACAAAATGCGATCATAAGGCCATGCTGCTAAATGTTAGTAGCATACCTCTCAACCTCTTAGAGGAAAAAATCTAGACAAAGTCATACATAATGGTGGGATAATGATGCACAGTAATGGTTATCCCACTCCACAAAGGGGGTGCCACCACGGATCTCGGAAACTATCGCCCCCTTAGCATGATGAGTCTGGTCTGCAAGGCCATGGAACGTATCATCTTGGAGCTTATAAACAAAGACATAGGTAACCTCCATACCCTGGACTCCACTCAGTTTGGGTTTGTAAAAAGTAAATCATGTCTACTTAACTTGATTGACTTCTTTGAAGCAGTCACCAGCACCGTAGACGAGGGCAAGGTAATGCACACAGCCTATCTTGACCTCAGCAAGGCTTTCAATACCATCCCCCACTTTGGAATTATAGATAAACTCACTAAAATGGGCATAAATCCCTATGTCACAAGATGGGTGGCCAACTGGCTCACTGTCAGAACCCACACAGTAAAAGTAGCCAACTCCAAGTCCGACTTCAGATCAGTGATGAGTGGAGTACCACAGGGTTCAGTCCTGAGTCCTCTCCTGTTCGGCATCTACTTCTCTGAAGTGCAGGCCAACACAGAAGGTCTTTGGCTAACAAAGTCCACAGATGACTGCAAACTGGGAGCCATAATAGAATCACCGAATGATGTAGACATTCTACAAAAAGGCCTTACAGAAACAGATGCTTGGTGTCAAAGTCATGGCCTCAAGCTCAATGGCAAGAAGTGCATTGTCATCCCTTTTGGGAAAAACTCAGTACCCATGAACTATCACATAAGTGGTAGCTCACTAAACACCAAAAGTGTGATAAGAGACCTCAAGACACAAGTGGACAGTAGTCTCTCCTTTGATAACCACATTGCCACAGTAGTCAGGAAATCCTTCTATGTGGCACACCTCATCACAAAAGGGTTCTCCTGTAGAAAAAAAGGAGGTCATTGTTCCTCTCTACTCATCCCTCATCAGACCCATTATAGAGTACAATGACTCGTTTGGCATGTATCTCACAAGGCACCTACAACAATTGCAAAGGCCACAGAAATACCTTACTAAGATGATTACTGGCCTCAAAAAGATGTCATATGCAGACAGTCTCAAAAAACTCAAGCTCTACTCCATCACATATCGCCTACTCAGAGGCGATCCTTGTCTAACATACAAAGCTATGTCAAACCTAGAGCTGTTGGACATGCTACACTTAAAGAAGTCCCAATCTCTCCATACCACATGCTCCAGAGACCTAAACCTTGTCACCACAATAAACAGACCATGTTGGAGGGATAGATTCCTGTCCCAGAGACTTCCCATACTCTGGAACAAACTACCAATTCATGTCAAGCAAAGCTCCCCATTGGCCTTCTTTAAGAAAAATCTTGACGACTGGATGGGAAATAGAAAATTCACCCTGGGGATCACTTCTGTGACACTGCTCAACAGGGGCACAGGAAAATAATTGTCTTGGGTGGCGAAAGCCAGGGAACCTTTTTGACTAGGTTTATATAGGCCCCAGGGCTGATCGCCTAGTACCTACCTATGAAACTAAAAAAGCCCAACTATAGGGACACATTTGAAATATTTCTTTCATAATGTTAAAAAGTTGATAGAATAATACAGGGGATGTGTAGTAGCATGGATGTCATGAAGAGTGCAAAGTCTGAAACTCTAATGTTCTGTCATTATTCCCTGACTGTAACCCTGAGTGATTTGCAACAAAAGTGCTAGAAAACCACAATGTTAAGGGAAACTGAACAGATATATGAGGCATGAATCTGGATAATCTGTGAGAATCTGTACTGTTGAAAGGTATGTCCACCCCAGGATATGACCTTTCAGATAAGAAGAATACCGCACAACCAGGAGATCCCCAGCCAGTATATTACTAAAGTGCTGGAGCATGTACACAGCTTCATCAGTCAATCGACTGTAGCCACACCTCCCAAGTTGCCAGATTGTGCAAGAATGTCTAGCCTTTCCCTCATAATATAGGTCTGTCCATCATCCATCTTGTACTTCTATGGTAAATAACTGTGATGATCTGATTATATCTGTCAGTAGGAAATCTGATCCTGCAACTCTTCCATTCTTACTGCTATATAAACCCTGTGTCTTATAAAGGTTCTGCTTGTATTGTCAGGCTCTGGATTGCATTGCATAAGTGGAAATTCCTTAAGATTCCAAGAGCAGGCTGAGTTATTTCTTACACTTATTTCACTGAATTGCACTTCTGAAATGCTTATAATAGTGCTATACAGTTGATCTACTATATTTGTTCATTATTATAAAGCTTTTTTTATTGTTTCACTGCATTTATGTACTGTTTTAAACTGTTTTAACATTACTTAACTGTAAACTGCTTTTTCATACTGAGGGTTGTATTTTCTGTTCGTGAGTGCTCTATCAGAACTTTCTGTGCCTTTTTTTCTGTTAAAAGCATTCTCGAGTCTGCTCCTTGATCTGTTTAAAACTTTCAATTAGTGGCTACAGCTAGGAACTGTAATAGTGTGCATTACTATAATTCCTTTTTTTATTTAACTTACTAAATTGTAAACTGCTTTTTCATACTGAGGCTTGGATTTTCTCTTTGTGGGTGTTCTTTCTATGCTTTTAAAGTGAGGTTTCTGTGTTCTGCTCAGGTGGCATAATCTTGATAGAGGCCTGTTGTGTAGGCTGGAAGTTTTGTTTGTGTTTCTGGCAGCCATTTTCTGCTGATTGTCTTCATTATTATTGAGACTAACAAGGCCTCCTGACCTTCTGTAGAATGAGTGATTGGGTAATAGCAGGGGCTGAGTAGTAATTTGATCTTCCAACTCTTCCATTCTTACTGCTATATAAACCCTGTGTATTATAAAGGTTCTGCTTGTAGTGTCAGGCTCCGGATTGCATTGCATAAGTAGAAATTCCTTAAGATTCCAAGAGCAGGCTAAGTTATTTCTTACACTTATTTCACTGAATTGCACTTCTGAAATGCTTATAATTGTGCTATACAGTTGATCTACTATATTTTTGCACTGTTATAAAGCTTTTTTATTGTTTCACTGCATTTATGTACTGTTTTAACATTACTTAACTGTAAACTGCTTTTTCATACTTATAGGTTCATAGGTTCATACTAGGCTATCTGCCCTAGGGCATTTATAAGCCTAGCCAGAGTGTGTTTGGCTTTCGCCACCCATTTTAAAATAATTTTGCTATGCCCTTTTTCGAGGTTAGTATACTGTGCCTCTGTCTAACAGTGACACAGAAGTGATACCCGGGGTAAACCTATGATCTCCCATCCACTCATTAAGATTCCTCTTGAAGAGAGTCAATGAGGGACTCTGCCTAACCTGGAATGGGATTTTATTTCAGAGTGAAGGGAGCCTCTGGGTTATGAATCTGTCCCTCCAGCATGTCCTATTTATTTCAGTGCTGTGGTTCAAGTCACTCGAGCATGTAGCTCGATGGGATTTGGATTTTTTGAGGTACAGCATGTCCATTAATTCCAGGTTGGACATGGCTTTATACGTCAGGCGCAGATCGCCTCTGAGCAGATGGTATGCCACTGAGTAGAGCTGGAGTTTCTTTAACCGGGCAGCATATGGCATCTGTTTGAGCCCTTTGATCCTCTTGGTGAGGTACTTTTGGGGTCTTTCCAGTTGCAACAGGTGTCTGGTAAGGTACATCCCAAAAGGGGCATTGTAATCAATTATGGGCCTGATGAGGGAAGAGTAATGAGGCACGATGACCTCCCCTGATCTAGATGTGAATCCCTTCATGATTAGGTGGGCTATATAAAATGTTTTTCTAACCACTTTGGCCACATGGTTGTCAAATGAGAGATTACTATCAACTTGGGTCCCCAGGGCCCTAATTACTTCTTCTGTACTTAATGGATTACCACCTATGTGGTAATTTATGGGCACTTTGTTTTTGCCAAAGGGGATGACTATACACTTTTTGGCGTTTAGCTTGAGGCCATGGCTCTGGCACCAGTTGTCTGTTTCTATGAGGCCCTTTTGGAGGATGCTTGTGTCGGCTGGAGTGTCGATTATGGCACCCAGTTTGCAAACTTGGTCAGCCACAGTCCTTCCATGTTGGCCTGTACTTCCGAGAAATATATACCGAATAAGAGAGGTCCCAGGACTGAGCCTTGTGGGATGCCACTTGTAACTGGTTTGGAGTCTGACATGGCTCCAGCAATTCTAACTATGTGGGTTCTGTCCTTGAGCCAGTTTGCAACCCATCTAGTGACATAGGGGTTTATATTTAAGCTGGTGAGCTTATCTATAATGCCCGAGTGGGGTATTGTATCGAAGGCTTTTGCGAGGTCCAGGTAGGCTGTGTGGAACACCTTCCCCTCGTCAATGGCCTAAGTGACTGTTTCAAAGAAATCAACCAGGTTTAAGAGGCAGGATCTGCCCTTAACAAAGCCAAACTGGGTAGGATCCAGTGTCTGTAGGTCCCCAATATCTTTATTTATGAGGTCCATGATGATCCTTTCCATAGCTTTGCAGACCAAGCTAGTCAGGCTTATGGGGCGATAGTTTCCAGGATCCGTTGAGGCACCACCTTTGTGGAGAGGGTCCACTGTTGCTGTACGCCACTCTTGGGGTACATATCCTGTAGTAAGGCTGAGAATGAACAGTAGTTTTATGTTTGGGTTTAGCTCTTCTTGAAGTTCATGTAGGACGCAGCCTGGGACACTGTCTGGTCCCATTGATGCTGTGTTCTTTGCTTTGGAGAGGGCATCTCTTACCTGAGCATCTGAGATGTCAGGGGGGCAGCACTCTGCTGGGATAGATATTTGCCCTTTTGGTGGGGAGGGAGGGTAGACGTTTGCTCTGAACCTGTCAGCTAGGATGTTGGCAATGTCTGTGGGTTTGGTGTATTTTTTTGTCATTTTGGACTAATTCTGAGCATATCTGGGAATTCCCACCCAGGTTCCTAACATAACTAAAGAAAGCCTTGTGGTTATCGTTAGTGTCCTGTGCAATTTTTCTCTCGAAGCTGGCCTTAGACGATTTTATGAGTGCCCATAGTTTTTTGCTAATACTGATCAGAGATGCCTTCCCTTTTTGGGATTTTGCTCTATCATGTAGTAGCTTCCTCCTTCTATTGTATAGTTTGTTTATGGCTGGGGTCCACCAGACAGGATGTCTGCCATTGGAGGATTGGGACTTGGTTTTATTTGGAATTACATGATCCATCCATTCCTGAAGGTGTTCATAGAATGCATTTATAAAGGATTCTGCGGTCTGGGCCGTATTTTCCACAGGCCCGGGGGCTTTGAAGGATTCCACCTCAGATGTGAGGAGTGTAAAATTTGCATTAGAGAAGTTTTTCACTGTGGTTTTCAGGACAGGGGTTGGAGTTGGGATGTGAATATCCAGTGAGATTACAAGAAACAAAAAGAGGAACCTTGTTGGCAGAAACCACGCAAACCAGTCCTGTTAAGTCCTTAACGCATTTATTAGAAAAACCAACAGAGCGTTTTCACCACGGAACACCGTGGCTTCTTCAGAGGTTTACAATTCAAACATAAAACACTCAGTTTATGTCAGGTAAACCAGGAAGTGACATCTTCCTGTTTCCTGGGAACGGCAGCATATTTTTAAAAACATATAACATCTTAAAATGTCATGTAAAACAGTTTAAAAAGTGCATTCTTTCCCTGTTTTTCTCCTTGTTTTGTTTTTAGGTTTACGGCAACGTATACAAAATACCTGTATGACATTTGTACTGTTCATTTACAAGATGTAATATGTCTGAGCCTTGTTCCTTTTTGGTGCGTTTTATGCACTTTTTAAACTGTTTTAGATGACATTTTAAGATGTTATATGTTTTTAAAAATATGCTGCCGTTCCCAGGAAACAGGAAGATGTCACTTCCTGGTTTACCTGACATAAACTGAGTGTTTTATGTTTGAATTGTAAACCTCTGAAGAAGCCACGGTGTTCCGTGGCAAAAACGCTCTGTTGGTTTTTCTAATAAATGCGTTAAGGACTTAACAGGACTGGTTTGCGTGGTTTCTGCCAACAAGGTTCCTCTTTTTGTTTCTTGTTTGGTTTGGTTATTTTACACTTTTTTCTATCAGTGAGATTAGTTTATGGTCTGATCTTACCAATGAGGGATACACTTCTGGTCTGGAGCATAGAGTCCCCATGTTGGTGATGATCAGGTCCAGTATGTTTTCCCCTCTTGTGGGAGTGGTAACAAGTTGTTCCATAGCATTTGAGTTTATAAATTCTAGAAACCTTTGGGCTAGGGTGTTGGAGCTAGAGTAATGCTCCCAGTCTATGTTTGGGTAGTTGAGGTCGCCCAATATAATGGTGTTTGGAGAGACCTTCATATTTTCCAGTGTTCTCAGGAAGGCCGAGTGGGGTTCCTGGGTTTGGGAGGGTGGTCTGTAGCAGGCTATAAACTGGAAGGCAGTTTTACCCACTGTTAGTTGCACATGGATAGTCTCTGATGCTTCGTGCTGTGCCACCAACCTGGAGGTGTGGGTACCTTTGAAGAATATTGATACTCCCCCTCCTTTTGTGGTTCAGTCCATGTTTTGGGGCCAAAAAGCATGGTATGAGGTATAACCTGGTAGTGCTGGGGTGCTCTCGGGAGCCTTGAACCAGGTTTCTGCTACTGCACAGATATCGATGTTCTCCATGCTAAGGAGAGTTTCAAGTGCGTGCATCTTGAGGTTTAGACTTCTGGCATTGAGTAGCATTACTCTTAGTTTCTTATGCTTTGTGATACCTATGGAGGTGGGTTTGTCTTTTGAGCCTTGCCTAAAAAGGCACTATGGGGGTAGCAAGAGCCTTTGCCAATATCCGAAAGCCCAGGGGTGACAGGTGCAAGCCGCCCCTAGCGAAGCATCGTGGCTTGTCGAGCATGTCATCCCAGGCTGGCAGGCATTGGATCCCCTTTGAATGACACCAATACTTAAGCCAATTGTTGAAATTGATCATTTTGTCTTCATATTGTGGCATCATTCTTGGTGAGGGTAAGATGCTACTCAAGGTTAGGGTCATACCGGCCTGGGCTACATGCTCAGAGAGCTCCTCTATGTCTCTTTTCATGTAGTCCAGGGAGGTACGTCTCAGGTCATTTACACCAGCATGGACAATGACTGAGTCATATTTGTACTTGCCTTGGAGTGACCTGAGTGCTTGTGTTATGTGGCGGATCCTATCGCCTGACAGGCAGCTCATCGTGACCTTCTCCTTGTTCAGCCTGGTGAGCGGGACGTCAGTGTGCCTGACAATAGTCACCTATTACAAGTGTATCAGGTGTGTTGTTTAGCCTTAAGGGCTATGACTGTTCAGCACACTGGCTTTATAAGCTATGTGTTGTACGTGTTTTGTTTTGGGGTAGCGGTTGCTTGGGTGTCTGCTTTGGAGGTGTCTGCTGCTTAGGCAGATTTTTATTTAGAGCCTCCGAGTATGTTTTTGTGTGTTTATGTGTTTGGTTTGCTGTCGTGGTAGGTCTATGTGAGACTGGAATTGTAGTGAGTGTGGTTTCCTTCTCCTCCTGACTGGTTATGCCAGTACTGAGTTGAGAGAGGTTAGCCTCCAGTATGGCTATATGGTTACATCTCTCACGTGTTGGAATTTGTTGGGAGAAGGAGAGGGTTGTCTGTGTACATGAGGCAGTTGTAACATTGCCTCAAGATTCCCAGATTCACCAGCTGGACCTGAGAGGATATTGACAACTGACCTTTGGACATGCTAGAATAGTATTGGGAATTCATTTATAATTGAAAAAAAAAGGGCTAATGGGGAACAAGGTACTCAAGGGGAGTTTGTGAGGGTGTAGTGCTTTTAATTTTTTAGTGCTGACTTATATAATTGCTTTAGTGGGCAAGTGCCAGGTAACTTAAATGCAATGTGTTACAGGTAACTTAAATGCAAAAATGACAAACAGTAACTTTCTTTCAAGTGAAACAAGGAAATAAGTACAGTAAGCAATGCAGATATCACTAGGGATCCGCAGAAGCGCTGAAAAGCCACGTTTTAGGTGCAATTAGCGATTCAGGGAAATAACAAGCAAACAAACAACAAGCATACAAACAAAACTAGATTCAGCAGGCCTGGATCTAGTCTATGCTACAGCAAACAAGGTGTACCAATTTCAGTAAAAAAACAGTTCAAACATGCAGGGACTATAAGTCTTTAACCAGAAATTCCCAGCTCAGAAGGGCAGAGTCCAGCCTCTCTTCCCACAAGAGTGCAGACCACGAACCTTCTTAATGTAAAATAACTGGCCTGAAGCCCAAGTGCTTAAACCAGAACTAATATACTTTCAGAATAACAGACACTGAGCCCTCAATCAGCAGTTTCCAACTTAGAAGGATGTAAGCTACCTGTCCTGCCACCACAGTGCAGGCCACAAACCTTCCTAATGTAAAACAACTAGTCTGAAGCCCAAGTGCTTAATCCAAAAGACTTAGAATGATAGCTACACTTTAATCAAGTTACTACCAAGCAGTAATAAATACAATTGAATACTTTAAAGAATGCCTGGATTAGTGCTCAAGTTATACAAACAAAGCTAGATTCAGCAGGCCTGGATCTAGTCTATGCTACAGCAAACAAGGTGTACCAATTTCAGTAAGAAGCAGTTCAAATATGCCGGCACTATAAGACTTTAACCAGAAATTCCCAGCTCAGAAGGGCAGAGTCCAGCCTCTCCTCCCACAAGAGTGCAGTCCACGAACCCTTCTAATGTAAAATAACTGGCATGAAGCCCAAGTGCTTAAACCAGAATTAATACACTTTTAGAATAAGAGACACTGAGCCCTCAATCAGCAGTTCCCAACTTAGAAGGATGTAAGCTACCTGTCCTGCCACCACAGTGCAGGCCACAAACCTGCCTAATGTAAAACAACTGGTCTGAAGCCCAAGTGCTTAATCAAAAGACTTAGAATGATAGCTACACTTTAATCAAGTTACTACCAAGCAGTAATAAATACAATTGAATACTTTAAAGAATGCCTGGATTAGTGCTCAAGTTATACAAACAAAGCTAGATTCAGCAGGCCTGGATCTAGTCTATGCTACAGCAAACAAGGTGTACCAATTTCAGTAAGAAGCAGTTCAAATATGCCGGCACTATAAGCCATTAACCAGAAATTCCCAGCTCAGAAGGGCAGAGTCCAGCCTCTCCTCCCACAAGAGTGCAGTCCACAAACCCTTCTAATGTAAAATAACTGGCATGAAGCCCAAGTGCTTAAACCAGAATTAATACACTTTTAGAATAACAGACACTGAGCCCTCAATCAGCAGTTCCCAACTTAGAAGGATGTAAGCTACCTGTTCTGCCACCACAGTGCAGACCACAGACCTTCTTAATGTAAAACAACTGGTCTGAAGCCCAAGTGCTTAAACTAAAAGGCTTGAATGAGATACACCAAACAGTAATAAATACAATTGAGTACTTTTAAGATGACGCAAAAGCAAAATAAAGTAGGAAGAAACACAAATACAGTAAAAGCAGATACATTTTTTTTCAGAAAAGTAGCAAAAACAGTAGTAAAAACAATTCACATGCACTGTAAGCTGGCACACTTGAGTATGTAGCAATATTAGTCCACACACAGTTTGAAAAAATGTAATTAAATTAAAAAGGACTAAAAGCAAGTGCAGAAAGGGTTTATTAGGTAGAATGTGGTAAAGAGATGGGACTGGGAAAGTGTCCTAGATCAAATCTACAGTGGGGCGGGCACTGCAAAAGCCACCAAATTTAAACTGCAGCCAAGAACGGGGGGGGGGGGACCAGTTTCACCAGAGATGTGAGGAATCAGAGTGCAAATTATAAAACCAAAAAAATATATACTGATCTCTGTATAGTTGCAGAACAGTAAGACAACAGATATCTAAGCAACAATTTAGCTCTATAATACAGAATAAAACAGAAAAATATACTCAGCTCTATATATTTGCAGATAGTCTTGTAAGGCTGTTTCTCAACACACAGGTTCCACTTTAAAATGTTAAAAGAGGCAAAAGCAAAATAAGGTAATAAAGTAGGAAGAAACACAAATACAGTAAGGCAGATGAAGTGCAATTTTTTTTTTTTTTGAGATGGAGGAAACAGAGCAGATTAAGATACTATATGGGAATGCCCTTCCCAAGTGCTCTCTCTGTACACTGCAGAGAACATGGGACTGATAAGAGTATCCAAAATCAAAATATGATCTCTGAGAGTTGTATTTCCTGTTTGTGAATGCTCTATTCGAACTTTTCTGTGCATTTTTGTCTGTTAAAAGCATTCTTGAGTCTGCTCCTTGATCTGTTTAAAACTTTCAATTAGTGGCTACAGCTAGGAACTGTAAAAGTGTGCATTACTATAATTCCTTTTTTTATTTAAATTACTAAATTGTAAACTGATTTTTCATACTGAGACTTGGATTTTCTCTTTGTGGGTGTTCTTTCTATGCTTTTAAAGTGAGGTTTCTGTGTTCTGCTCAGGTGGCATAATCTTGATAGAGGCCCGTTGTGTAGGCTGGAAGTTTTGTTTGTGTTTCTGGCAGCCATTTTCTGCTGATTGTCTTCATTATTATTGAGACTAACAAGGCCTCCTGACCTTCTGTAGTACGAGTGATTGGGTAATAGCAGGGGCTGAATAGTAATCTGATCTTCCAACTCTTCCATTCTTACTGCTATATAAACCCTGTGTCTTATAAAGGTTCTGCTTGTATTGTCAGGCTCTGGATTGCATTGCATAAGTGGAAATTCCTTAAGATTAAAAGAGCAGGCTAAGTTATTTCTTGCACTTATTTCAGTGAATTGCACTTCTGAAACGCTTATAATTTTGCAATACAGTTGATCTGCTATATTTTTGCACTGTTATAAAGCTTTTTTTAATTGTTTCACTGCATTTATGTACTGTTTTAAACTGTTTTAACATTACTTAACTGTAAAATGCTTTTTCATACTGAGAGTTGTATTTTCTGTTTGTGAGTGCTCTATCCGAACGTTTCTGTCCATTTTTGTCTGTTAAAAGCATTCTCAAGTCTGCTCTATGATCTGTTTAAAACTTTCAATTAGTGGCTACAGCTAGGAACTGTAACAGTGTGCATTACTATAATTCTTTTTTTTTTATTTAAGTTACTAAATTGTAAACTGCTTTTTCATACTGAGACTTGGATTTTCTCTTTGTGGGTTTTCTTTCTATGCTTTTAAAGTGAGGTTTCTGTGTTCTGCTCAAGTGGCATAATCTTGATAGAGGCCTGCTGTGTAGGCTGGAAGTTTTGTTTTTGTTTCTGGCAGCCATTTTCTGCTGATTGTCTTCATTATTATTGAGACTAACAAGGCCTCCTGACCTTCTGAAGTACGAGTGATTGGGTAATAGCAGGGGCTGAGTAGTAATCTGATCTTCCAACTCTTCTATTCTTACTGCTATATAAACCCTGTGTCTTATAAAAGTTCTGCTTGTATTGTCAGGCTCTGGATTGCATTGCATAAGTGGAAATTCCTTAAGATTCCAAGAGCAGGCTAAGTTATTTCTTACACTTATTTTACTGAATTGCACTTCTGAAACAGTTATAATTGCGCTATACAGTTGATCTACTATATTTTTGCACTGTTATAAAGCTTTTTTTATTGTTTCACTGCATTTATGTACTGTTTTAAACTGTTTTAACATTACTTAACTGTAAACTGCTTTTTCATACTGAGAGTTGTATTTTCTGTTTGTGAGTGCTCTATCCGAACTTTTCCGTGCATTTTTGTCTGTTAAAAGCATTCTCGAGTCTGCTCTTTGATCTGTTTAAAACTTTCAATTAGTGGCTACAGCTAGGAACTGTAATAGTGTGCATTACTATAATTCCTTTTTTTATTTAAATTACTAAATTGTCAACTGCTTTTTCATACTGAGACTTGTGTTTTCTCTTTGTAGGTGTTCTTTCTATGCTTTTAAAGTGAGGTTTCTGTGTTCTGCTCAGGTGGCATAATCTTGATAGAGGCCTGTTGTGTAGGCTGGAAGTTTTGTTTGTGTTTCTGGCAGCCATTTTCTACTGATTGTCTTCATTATTATTGGGACTAACAAGGCCTCCTGACCTTCTGTAGTACGAGTGATTGGGTAATAGCAGGGGCTGAATAGTAATCTGATCTTCCAACTCTTCTATTCTTACTGCTATATAAACCCTGTGTCTTATAAAGGTTCTGCTTGTATTGTCAGTCTCTGGATTGCATTGCATAAGTGGAAATTCCTTAAGATTCCAAGAGCAGGCTGTTATTTCTTACACTTATTTCACTGAATTGCACTTCTGAAACACTTATAATTGTGCTATACAGTTGATCTACTATATGTTTGCACTGTTATAAAGCTTTTTTATTGTTTCACTGCATTTATGTACTGTTTTAAACTTTTTTAACATTACTTAACTGTAAACTGCTTTTTCATACTGAGGGTTGTATTATCTGTTTGTGAGTGCTCTATCCGAACTTTTCTGTAAATGTTTGTCTGTTGAAAGCATTCTTGAGTCTGCTCCATGATCTGTTTTAAACTTTCAATTAGTGGCTACAGCTAGGAACTGTAATTTTTTTCCCACCCACCCTAGTGTTGTGTGTTCTTATATTTGGTGACTTTGCAGTTGCCCGCCCATACTTTACATTTGATCTGTGACACTCCTCCCAGTCTAGTGTCATTAGTTCACTCAGTCTAATAGAGAACATTTGTGAAGGCCAACCCACTCTGATTCTTAACGTTGAATTAACTTCTGTTCCAGCTTTCTCCATTTCCACTTTACTGAAAAAAAAATGCTAAGCTTGCTTCCCCCCTTTTCTGTGGCAGGTCAGATATGGATTTGCTGTGTCCAGGAGTGTTTGAGCTCCTACACCCCCCCCCCACCACTTAACTGGGGTTAAACTATTCCTGGCGCCATAAAGTCTGTTTTTCAAAATTTCCCTTGCTACTAGCCAGCTTTTTAGTTTTAGCACTCATCTGTTTCTTTGATCTCAGCACTTGTTCAGAACTCATTGTAAGCACTAAATAAGGTACAAATTACTACAGCACTCTACTTTCCTCACTTGTCTAGAGGAAAACAGTTTTTAGTACTTAATAAATAAGCACCTATTCAGGCATGTCCAAAGGTCAGCTCCCGGTGTTTTTGCCTGTCTACCTGATGAATCTGGGCATCTTGGGACAATGCAGCAATTGCCTCATGTACACAGACAACCCTCTCCTCCTACCACCCAACACTACGACCTGTGAGAGATGCCATTATATAGCCAAACTGGAAGCAAAGCTCTCCTTACCAAAGACTGGATTAGACAGTCAAGAGGAGAAGGTAAACACTTGCACCGCACCACACTCATCACATAGTCCCTCAAAACCTACACCACCAAAACACACAAACAGAACCACAATACACACACCTACATTCTCAGAGGCTCTCAGTACTAATCTGCCCAAACAACAGAGACCTCCAAAGCAGAAATGCAAGCAACCTGCACCCCCCCAACACAACCCAAATGACACATAGCCCACATACTCAGTGTGCCACTCAACTACAGCCCATACGGCATAACGGACCCAACACTCTAGTCATAGGTGACTCTATTGTCAGGCACTCTGATGTTCCACTCACCAGGCTAAACAAGGAAAAAGTTACTGTCAGCTGCCTGTCAGGTGCCATGATCCGCCACATAACGCACACACTCAGGTCACTCCACAACAAGTACAAATATGACTCTGTCATTGTCCATGTTGGTGTGAATGACCTGAGACGTACCTCCCTGGACTACATGAAAAGAGACATGGAGGAGCTCTCTGATCTTGTAGCCCAGGCCGGTATGACCCTAGCCCTGAGTAGCATCCTGCCATCACCCAGAATGACACCACAGTACAAAGACAAAATGATTGACTTTAACAATTGGCTAAGCTTCTTGTGTCATAATAAGGGAATCCAGTATCTGTCTGCCTGGGATGACATGTTCGACAGACCACGCTGCTTTGCCAGAGATGGCCTGCACCTGTCACCCTTGGGATTCCAGATACTGGCAAAGGCTCTTGCCACCCCTATAGTGCCTTTTTTAGGCAAGGTTCAAATGACAAATTCACCACCGTAACAGGTACAAGCAAGCAAAATCTGAGGGTAATGCTACTCAATGCTAGAAGTCTAAACCTCAAAATGCACTCACTCGAGGCACTCCTTAAAATGGGGAACATTGACATCTGTGCAGTGACAGAGACCTGGTTCAAAGCTCCAGAGAGCACCCCTGCATTACCAGGCTATAATTCATACCACACCTTCCAGCCATCAAACCCGGACCAAAACACTAAAGGTGGAGGCGTGTCCATATTCATTAAGGATATCCACACCTCCAAGCTAGTTGCTCAGCATAATGCATCAGAGATTATCCAAGTTCAACTAACTCTGGGCAAAACCGCAATCCAGATTGTAGCTTGCTACAGACCCCCCACCATGCCCCAGTATTCCCACTCCTCTTTTCTTGATACACTGGAAAATATTAAGGTACAACCCAACACTTTAATAATGGGTGATTTCAACTACCCTACCATTAACTGGGAAAACTACTCATGTACCAACTCTTTTGCTCAACGTTTTCTGGAAATCATCAGTTCCAATGCTTTGGATCAACTTATCCACA
This sequence comes from Protopterus annectens, assembly GCF_019279795.1. NCBI lineage: Eukaryota > Metazoa > Chordata > Ceratodontiformes > Protopteridae > Protopterus > Protopterus annectens. Next base: position 746,924,056 of record NC_056744.1, read on the forward strand.
CCCCCACCAGAGGCAGCAATATCCTAGACCTGGTCATCACCAACATGGGTGACCGGTGTTCCACACCAGAGGTCAGGTCCTCATTGGTCAGATCCGACCACAAGCTAATCACCCAAGACATCCACATCCCGCTCTCACCCCCCATTAGGAAAACAACTGTAAAAAATTTCTCCAAAGCCAACTTCACGCTTCTTAAGATAGAAGTGGCAAACTTCATGACACCCATGCAGATGGACAATAGAGGTACGACTGCTGAATCCTACACAAATGCACTTTATAAGCACTTACATGAGTGCATGGATCGTGCTATCCCTAACAGAATCAAGATGCTATCCTCCAAAAAAAGGAAGCCACTCTGGTGGTCTTCTGCCATAAACAAACTCTACAACAGAAGAAAGAAACTGTTGCAAAAAAGAGTAAAATCCCACGATTAGAGGAACTCCCTGGTCAGCCTCAGTAAGAAGCTGAGATCCCTCACAAAATCCTCCAAAGCTAGTTATGAAAACAAAATTGCCACTGATTCTAAAGACAACCACAAAGCATTCTATAGCTATGTCAAAAATCTCAATGGCAACACTCTGATCTGCTCTGAGTTACAGCACAATGACACTAAATATACAGAACCAACTGATATTGCCAACATCCTGGCAGATTGGTTCAGTGCTAACTTTACCCCCCTCTCACCCCCTAAAGGGTCCATCTTTATACCAGAAGAATGCAAAGTTCCTGTAATCATGGCTGCACAGGTAATAACTTCACTCTCCAAAGCCAAGAACACAGCATCCATGGGACCTGACAACATCCTCGGCTCCCTTCTACATGAATTACAGAATGAACTGGCACCCCACCTAAGTACCATGTTCAATCATAGCCTCACCTCAGGCTTTGTGCCCATTGAGTGGTGCACCGTGACAGTTGTCCCACTCCACAAAGGGGGGGCCACAACAGACCCCGGGAACTACTGCCCCATTATCCTGACGAGCCTCGTCTGCAAGGCATTGGAACGTATCATCATGGAACTCATAAACAAAGACATTGGAAATCTCCAAGGCCTGGACCCCACACAGTTTGGGTTTGTAAAAGGCAGATCATGTCTCCTAAACCTGATAGACTTCTTTGAAGTAGTCACCAAAGCCATAGATGAGGGTAATTTGGTTCACACAGCCTATCTAGATCTCGCCAAGGCATTCAACACCATCCCCCACTCTGGAATTATAGATAAACTCACTAAACTAGGTATAAATCCCTATGTCACAAGATGGGTTGCCAACTGGCTTACTGAAATAACCCACACTGTGAAAGTAGCAGACTCCAAATGAGACTTCAGACCAGTGACAAGTGGAGTACCACAGGGTTCAGTCCTGGGTCCTCTCCTGTTTGGTATCTACTTCTCTGAAGTACAGGCTAACACAGAAGGTCTTTGGCTAACTAAATTCACAGATGACTGCAATCTAGGAGCCATAATTGAAACTCCTAACGATGTGGACATCCTACAAAAGGGCCTCACTGAGACAGATGCCTGGTGTCAAAGACATGGTCTCAAGCTCAATGCCAAAAAGTGCATTGTCATCCCCTTTGGTAAAAATTCTGTACCCATGAACTACCACATAGGCGGTAGTCTACTTAACACTGAAAGTGTGATAAGAGACCTTGGGACACAGGTGGACAGTAGTCTCTCCTTTGATAATCACATCGTCAAAGTGGTCAAGAAATCCTCCTATGTGGCACACCTCATCACAAAAGGTTTCTCATCCAGAAAAAAAGAGGTCATTGCTCCCCTCTACTCATCACTCATTAGACCCATTATAGAGTACAACGCCCCTTTTGGTATGTACCTCACAAGATATCTACAACAACTGGAAAGGCTGCAAAAATACCTTACAAAGAGGATTACTGGCCTCAAACAGATGCCTTACGCAGACCGTCTCAAAAAACTCCAGCTTTACTCCGTCGCATATCGCCTACTCAGAGGCAATCTCTGCCTAACATACAAAGCTATGTCAAACCCAGAGCTGTTGGACATGCTCCACTTAAAGAAATCCCAATCCCTCTGAGCTACACACTCTAAGGACCTAAACCTTGTCACCACAATAAACAGAACATGCTGGAGGGATAGATTCCTGTCCCATAGACTTCCCATACTCTGGAACAGACTACCTATCTATGTCAAACAGAGCTCCTCATTACCACTCTTCAAGAAAAATCTTGATGATTGGATGGGTAATAGGAAATTCATCCCGGGGATCACTTCTGTGGTTCTGCTTGACAGAGGCACAGGAAAATAATTTTCTTGCGTGGCGAAAGCCAGGGCACATTTTTGGCTAGGCCTGTATAGGCCCTAGGGCCAATAGCCTAGTACCTACCTATGAACCCACCTATGAAACTATGACATAATACAGTACAGTGTCAAACATTACATATATCAGAAAAATGCCTGCTAAAACAAACCCTGTAACTCAAGCAACTCATACATTGATAAGAGCAATAATTACAGTACCCTCCAATGTTTGGCCCATTGTTTCCCCATATTGGCAGCCTATCACCAGATATCTTGCACAAATAGGTGGCAAGGTATGGCTGTAGCACACAACACCCCAGACTGGAGTACAACTATCCCTGGAAGGGATTACCACACTTAATATAGAGGGTCATACTGAGCATGGTCCTGCACTTAGAGAAGTGAAGCCCATGTCTGAAACCAGATTGGACTTTATACTTATATATATATATATATATATATATATATATATATATATATATATATATATATCGGTCTACTTCATAAGATCGACAGACCATTTGATCGACATTCATTTGGCCGACAGCTTATTTGATCGACAACCAGTATTCAAGGCACTTAACACGGATTTGCCCCCTCCCCAATGGTGTGCAACCCTGGAGTTGGTATATACTGTTAGGGGGGTGTGGGGGGCACAGCACCCCACATTTGGGGGGGGTGGGGGGCGAAGCCCCCCACCTATTTCCATTTAAAACATGAAAATACAACAAAACTACACATTTTAAAGAAAATAGTTGGGGGGCTTCGCCCCACCCCACACCATTCAGTGTGGGGGGCTGTGCCCCCCCCCCTAACTATATATACCAACTCCAGGGTCGCACAACATTGGGGAGGGGGGAAAATCCCAAGTTTTTGCCTTAAATACTGGTTGTCGATCAAATGAGCTGTCGCCCTAATGAATGTCGATCAAATGGTCTGTCGATCTTATGAAGTAGACCCATATATATATATATATATATATATATATATATATATATATATATATGTGTGTGTGTGTGTGTGTGTATTGTGCAAATGTCTTTGCATACACACAGCTATATTAACCTGTCTTCACACACACCCATCAGACAGGGTTACCCACAGCCAGCTGTAGGTGGCACATATGTGGTATAGCTGCATCTGTTGCATGTGATACACACACATATATATGGGCAATATATTACAATATATCAAGCATAAACACACATAGACATGGGGAAGAGAGGGACAGACAATGTGAGACACACAGGGAGTGAGTCATATACAGGGACACCCTGAATGGCATTGAGTGATGTCCTGCTGCAGACAATTGAATACCAATTGTAAACACTGGCATGCACAAGCATGAAGATGAGTGCCAGCATGAAGATGAGATTCATTGTCTGATGGTCCTGAAGTGGGGGTTGGAATGTCACATCACCTACCTGTGTGTGTGTGTGTGTGTGTGTGTGTGTGTGTGTGTGTGTGTGTGTGTGTGTGTGTGTGTGTGTGTGTGTGTGTCTGTAGGTCTAAGTATTATGATGTCTTACCCACCCAGTACACTTCCCAATTCCCTACTTTATAAGATCTGCTAATGTCATTCACATTAGAAGTATCTTTGGACCAGCTTCATTCCTGTAAGCTCTGCAGTGCATGTGATAACTGTGTAACACCCTCATACAAATAACTAGATAGGATTGGAGTTCAAATCACAGTCCCAACATATGTAAGTCTGGGGTGGGGGAAGGTGTGTGTGTAGGAATGTGTTTTAGTCCATTCCCACCCAGTACATCTCCCATTGGGGGGTGTAGGAATAAGTGTTTTAATCCATTTCCACCCAGTACACCTCCCATTGCCCTACTTCACAAGATCTGCTAATGTCATTCACTATAGAAGTACCATTAGAATTGTCTCTGCCCTATAAGCTCTGTGGTGTGTGTGATAACTACATAACAATGTCATACAAATAACTATTTAGGTAGGGGTTCTAATCTCAGTCTTGGCAAATATAAAAGTGTGTGTGTATTTGTAGGTTAAAGATTTTGAACCCAGTCACACCCAGTATACTTCCCATTGCCCTACTTTAGCAGTCCTACTGATGTCAGCCACCTTAGAAGTACCTTTGGACAGCCCATAGCGCTGCAAGCTATGTGGCATGTGTGATAATCATATGACACTCGAGTACAAATAACTAGCTAGGCAGGGGTTCTAATCTCAGTCCTGGCAAAGTGTGTGTGACTATGTTTGTATGTGTATATGTGTAGATTTAAGTATTTTGTGGCCTCTCTCACATAGTACATCACCCATTGCCATACTTTACAAGGGCTGGTGATGTCCCTCACATGTGTGTGTGTGTGTGTGTGTGTGTGTGTGTGTGTGTGTGTGTGTGTGTGTGTGTGTGTGTGTGTGTATGTGAGAACCATATCCATTGGGGGTGGATTTTTCAATTTTTTGTTGTGGTCCCCCAGTACATGTCACTATGCCAACTTTACAAGGTCCACTGTTGTCATCCACTGTAGAGATAGCTGCAGACACTCTACAGCCCTATAAGCTTTGTGCCATGTGCAATAACTATGTAACAGTATGGAATAAATAACAAGGTAGGTGGGCCTTCTATTCCTTGGATACCATTCCCCACTCAGGAATCATAGACAAACACACTCAGCTAGGCATCAACATCTATATCACTAGGTGGCTTGCAAACTGGATCACAGATAGAACTCATGGTGTGAAAGCAGCAGACTCCATATCAGACTGCCGAGCAGTCATGAGTGGAGTTCCACAGGGTTTGGTCCTGGGTCCCGTCGTGTTTGGTATCTATACCTCTGAAGTCCAGCCCAACAGGAAGGGACTCTGGCTGACAATGTACACAGATGACTGCAAGGTGAGTGCTATTATTACTTTCCCATGTGATGTTGACATCCTGCAGAAAGGCCTTACTGAGACCTATGACTAGTGTCAGAACCCTGGACTTATGCCCAATGCCAGAAAATGTGCCGCCATCTCTATGGGAACAACTTGGTTCCCATGAATCACTGCATTGATAAGTCATTATAAGAGAACTGAGGTTGACAGCAAGCTCTCTGTTGGCCACCACAGTGTCACTGTGTTCAGAAAGTCCTTCTATGTGGCAAATCTCATTACTAAAGTAGTTGCATCCAGGAAGTAAGAGGTCCTTGTCTCCCTCTACTTTCCCCTCATTAGGCCAGTCAATGAGTACAATGGCCCATTTGGCATGTACCTCTCTGGACACCTGCAACAACTGGAGAAGTTGCAAAAGAACCTCACAAAGAGGATCCTGGGCCTTAAACACTTGTCCTATATGGCGAGACTCCAATAACTCCAACTATTCTCTGTCTCATATTGGCTACTTAGTGCCGATCTCTGCTTGACTTACAAAGCCATGTTTGACCCAGCTCTGTCAGGAATACTACATCTAAAGAACCCAATCCATCCACATCACATGCCCCAGAGACCTCAACCCTATTTCTACAATCAACAGAACATGCTGGAGGGAAAGGTTCATAACCCAGAGACTGCCTACACTATGGAATAAATTTCACATACATGTCAAGCAGAGCAGCTCACAGGCCCTCCTCTACAGAAATCTGGATAAGTGGATGGGGAATAGAAATCCCACCCTGGGATCACTCCAGTGGCTATACTTGTTAGATATACTGGGGACTAATGTCAGGTGGCACAATGCCAGGGTAATCCTATGGGTTAGGCTTGTAAAGGCTCCATGTCCAGTCGCCTAGTACACATCTATGAACCTATGAACCTTTGGCTTGCAGTACTGGGAAACGTGTGTGTGTGTGTGTGCATTAGTGTATATAAAAGTATTTCTGAGTATGTAAACATATAGCTGAAAGTAGTTTGAGGCCCTTCTCACCCAGTACACCTTCCATTGCCATACTTTACAAGGGCTTGTGATGTTATTCACTTTATAGGCACCTTGGGGCACTCTTCACTCTATAAGCTCCATGGTGCATGTGGTAACTGCATAATACTATCATACCAATGAGTACCGAAGTAGGGATTCTAATCTGGGTCCTAGCGAGTGTGTGTGTATATTTGTAGAATATAGTATTTTGAGGCCTCACTCTCCCAGTACACAAATCATTGCTGTACTTTACAAATGCTGATGATGTTGTTCACCTTAGAAGAACCATGGGACACTCTTCATGCTATAAGCTCTGTGGCACATGTAATAAATGCATAACACTGTATTAACAATGACTCCAATCTCCGTCCTGGTGTGCGTGGGTGAGAACAATATCCATTGGGGGGGTTACATTTTTAGGCCATGGTACTCCCAGTACACATATCAAAGTCCACTTTATAAAAGCTGCTGTGTACATCTACCATAGAAGTATTTGTCAACACTCTTCAGCCCTATAATTCCCATGCCACATGCAACAACTATGTAACCGTATGGAATGAATAACATGATAGGCAGGCCTGCTAATGTCAGTATTGGTAATTGCGTGTGTGTGCATTGGTGTGTATAGCAGTGTTTGTGAGTGTATAGACTCATAGGTGACAGTCTAATGAGTCCTCCCACACACAGTACACCCCCCATTACCATACCTCACAAGGGCACGTGATGGTATTGATTTTACAGGTACCTTGGAACAGTCATCACACCATTAGTTCTGTGCCATCAAAGATAATCACATACTACTGTAGTACCACTAACTAGATGGGTAGGAGTTCCAAACCCAACACTGGCAACTGTGATCCTGGGCATGTGTATGTGTGCGCGTGTGTGTGAGAGTGTGTGTGTGTGTGTGTGTGTGTGTGTGTGTGTGTGTGTGTGTTCGCGCATGTGTGATGTATGTGTGTGTGCATGTGCGTGTGTGTGTGTGTGTGTGTGTGTGTGTGTGTGTGTGTGTGTGTTTGTGTGTGTGTGTGTGTGTGTGTACCAGCAAACCTTATAGTGCAGGTATTAATTTACATATGTGTACACACACACACACACACACACACACACACACACACACACATACACACACACATGCCACATGAACAGACACTCAGACAAATACAGATGAGGTGGCACAAAGGCATTACACAGACATCACAATAGCCAACTGGTGACATTCACGACACACAGTCAGACTACAGCATACACACTCTGGACATGCCCTCAACATCATGCAGTGCAGCCCTTTCCACCTAATGTTGCTACTAATATACACCTCTGGGATACGTGAGTAGTGTTAGTAGATGATGGGCCTTCACCTAGCACACACTGCACCCATGTACACCTGTATGGCGCAGTGGCAACTCCTACAGTACATACCTCTCAAAGAGTTTTGCTGAATGTCTAGATGTGTGGCTCATAATTTTGGTCCATTGCTCATAAATCCTGTGTTTGTCTGATACATTACTGGGATGATCTGTGGATTGGCACCACTAATTAATGACATAATTTGAGTTGCAGACCTCAAAACCTGCAGGGAATGTATGTTAAAACAAATCTGGTTAATCTAACAACTTTATAAGTTTACAGTGGATATAATAAGTGTACACACCCCTGTTAACATGCCAGGTTTTTGAGAAATATAACATGAGACCACAGAACTTTTCCCACCTTTAATGTGACCTATAACTTATGCAATCCAATTGAAGAACATACACATCGGTTAAGGGTAACATTTAGTAAATAAAATACATATAATAGGCTGGCTGCATGAGTGTGCAGACCCTTAAACTAATACTTTGCTAAAGCACATTTTGATTTAAATACAGCATTCAGTCCTCTTGGGAAGGTGTCTATCAGCATGGTACATTTGGACATGGCAATATTTGCACACTCTCCCTTGCAAAAGCTCTCCAACTTTGTCAGATTATGAGGGCATCTCTTGTGCACAGCCCTCTTCAGGTCACCCCACAGGTTTTCTATTGGATGAAGGTGTGGGCTCTGGCTGGGCCAGTCTAGAATGTTGAATGTCTTCTGGTGAAGCTATTCTTTTTTTGATTTGGATGTATGGTTTGGGTCATTGTCAAGAAAGGTGGCAAAGAAGACACTATGACTGCTGCAATATGATGTGCACTGGGGCCTTACCTGGATGTTTCTCACCTGTTGTCTGGGTGCCACCCACCTCCATGACTTGTGTGTGTTGGCTTTGCTGGCATGTGGTGGCTGCCCCAAGGTTGGCAAGGAGCTCCTCTGTTGGTGTAGGTGGGGCCTGCATAGCAGGACCCCCACCTGTGGTGGAACGGTCCCTGGCCATGGCAGTAGCCCTTTGCCAGACATGCTGCATCATGTCAGTCGCCCAATGCCTGACCTGATCATATGTGCATCCATGGTGGCCTAAGTTGTTTACTCTGTGGACAAGTTCATCCAACAGGGCATTCTGCTCCCACATATTCTGCTCACCATGGCCAAACATCACCCCATGGTGGTTGATTATCATGTCTGTGATGTCCGCAGTTTCAGCTACAGTGTACGCTAGCTGCCTTGCATGCTGCATTTCACCTGGAAGACATAAACAGGGAAACACATCACAGGACTGCATACATCTGTCAATGTTATTTACATAACCTGCACATCAACATTGACTAGCATTAGCCACCACTTATGACCACATCATACCCCTGTCATCTATCAGCACAGTATGAGCTTGCATTGCACTCCTGGTCCTGACATGTCATGTTCCCTCCAGTGAGGGCCAGTAAATTGCATAATCCACCATTCATCATTCACCTTTGTGTAGAGGGATGACAGCGTCCGTCTTTCTTGCAGTTGGGATGTCAATGGTGCTCAGGCTTTGCTTGTGTGCAGTGTGTAATGAAGCTGGGAGCATTGGCCTGAGTTCATGTAGGATGCAGACAGGGATATCAGCTCTCATGGAGACATACAGTTGTTGCCTTTGATTAGGCATTATGGACCTGCTCCCTGATGATGAGGGGAGGGGTGTGGGTGCTGTGCATATCCACCTATAGTGATGGTGGTAGGGAAGGGTGATGTTTTCCCTTAAGCTGTCTGCAGTGGGTTGGCTATAGCTATGTTGTGTGTGTATGTGGTGTGATTGACCACCAGTACAGGGTGGGTTGGGTTATTGCCTTTGAGATTGAAGACATGTGTGAAGACAACCTTGTGATTGGCCTTGGTGGATGTGTCCAATTTGTACTCATAGTTAGCCTTACAGTAATTTACCTGTGACCTCATGTGCTTGTTCAGATACAGGTTGACTTGCTTACAAGTTGGTGCCTGCTCCTACTTTACCCTGTACAGCCAATATAGCATCTGATTATGTGGTTTGTGTATCAATGCTGTCCAACAAAGGAGATTACTCTAACTTGGTGGAGGCAGGTTTTACGAGTCAGGTATTGCTGAGTCCATACAGCTATGTAGGTGCTCATATAGGGCATGGACACAAAGTCATAACACAGTTGGACAACTCTCCATTTTCAACCTGATAATCATGCTTATTCTAGTATCCATGTCTGTGTCAGGACAGTGCAACAACTAGTAGCTGTAGAAAGTTATGTCAGTTGGATGCACAGAAACTAAGATTATATGTGTACAATGTTTGCAACTTATTTACCTGATGTTTAGCATTTCATGTCTGTTGTTTTGAGGCTTCCAGCTACACCTACTCATACATACATGTGCACAGGTAATACCTGATATATATTTCTGTTCTATGTCAGTAAGGCACACTGTATTTACACTCTTGCTGCTCAGTCATACTCTCAACCTGTTAGACCGGGACATCTGGAGGACGACACACATAAATGGAGGAAATGGCTCACGATTAGTGACACCTTATTAATATTGCTGTAACACACTTGAGTCAGTTTATAGCACAGTAGGCTTTGCATTCACAGATATACCCTGGAGTATGTCCGACACTCATATGTATGCAATTATGTTCTAATGTCAGTCTTCACAGATTTGCCAATGATTTGTCAGGCATAACAGAACTCTGGACAGTTGAATGGTATTAGCTCTGTATATCGCATGCAGTTCAAGAGACACATCTGCGAAAGTAGTTTGCTACACACATGCCCTGTATAGGTCTCTTAGATTTGTGAGACAAACGTGTGTCATACTTCTATTCAGAAGTAACATATGGATATTTACGACATCCCGCTAACTGGCCTAGCAGTGTCACAGTCAGTATTGTTGAACAGACACTCTAGTAGTAGTCATATGTGAGCCATCTTTTCCTGGGATGACTCAGGGGCCTGAGCTATAATCTATGTTACTGCAGACAGACCCAGATGCTATGGCCATAGGTGCTGATCAGAAATATATCAGTACAGCAAGTCTTGTTGAGACATATTTGTTCAACTTCCTATTTCCCATTATTACATACCCTCTACTGCATTCCATTGCATCCTTACTTGTTTGACATACCTTTTTTTCAAAGTATTTTTGATTTGCTTTCAATTTGTGTTTCTGTTTCTCTCTCTCTCTGTCTACAGATATAGGGGTATAGACCTGTTTTGCATAGGCAGAAGCTTGTCTTTTGCAGGTAATGATCATGAGCAGGTGATGGCCTGTGCACCAGTTTTGTCCCCCACTTGCTAATTGCAAGCAGAACAGCTGTGTTGTTATTCCTGTAGCCAATGGCATGGAAACACACTCCTATAACTGAGTACTTCATGTGGGCGTTGCCCTTTTTCCTTGCCTGGTAGGTGGACATCATGGAGGTGTGTGGACAACAGCATCACAGAGGGTAGTTGGAAATACCTTTTACAACAAAAAATGTGGAGACAGCCCAGTAAAATGGGGAAGAAGGTTCCAGATTTATGGACAGAATATAAGTATTGCTGTTATACAGTTGGATTAATGTTAGTTTAACAGGGTTTGTGTGACATGGATTTTAAGTCTGACAGTGTTATGTGGTTGACATAACTCTCAATTATACGGCTATCCACAGAATGGCCAGAGGTTTGACTCTTATGTTTGGTCTGTTCCTCAGAGAGTTTATGTCCTTAGCAAATAAGTAGCATACTCTGGTGATTGCAGTCAGTAAATGCTAACATCCATTTGTGTTTCTGAATTCATATCCATCACAAAAGATATGTGACAACAAACCCTGTAACACCAGCAACCTTTCAGTTTATAACAGCAATACTTCAATTATGCCCCTGTTTTTGGGTGTATGTCCCCCAAGTATGTCAGACTTTGTCCAGATGTCATGCAGTAAGAGGTTGATAGTTATGGTATACCATTATTTAGTGCCTTCATTCCTGATATCATCCCAGTGATGTAGTAGAATGCCAGACATGTTATGAGGAAGACGCCATATATATGAGGACAAAGCCTGGACATTCTGTGGGAATCTGCACAGTTGAGAGGTCTGTGTATGGCTGGTGATTGTTAACAGACTGTCAGGATTGTGTAGCAGTGTACTGTGTAAATGTTAGTTGGGCTGTGTAGGGACGGGGTTAGATGTAAATGTCATAGCTCCTCTTCTATCCAACTGTCCATGCTGCTCCAGTTTCTGGTTGTTTATCAGCTGTGTATGTGTGCAGGGGCAGACTGAGACATGTCCCGTACCACCTCAGGATTTCTATTACACTGTGACGTGGGACACTATATGTAGGGGTAGTGTGTAATAGGATGTGACTGTGACTGTGGTGAAATCAGGTGCGAGCATGCACTGTCACACCGGTGTCTGTTTTTCAATACTGTTATATCCCTGTAGTGCCTGACATATTTGCAAATACATGTGTAATTCCCCATAGCTTATTTGGGATAGTGTTGTGTCAGTCTGACTGTAGTTTGGACGGTGCTTGTTGACATGCTTATCAGCTCAGTGTAGTTTTCCTAATGTCATGTTATGTCCAGATATGTGTAGAGTGTCCAGTTGTCTGGCTCATATCTTTGGTGTGGTCCCCATAAGTGTTATGTATTTTTGACATATCAGTGGGATAATGTGAGGATAAAAGTCACTAACTACTGAGAAGCAACTGTCTTGCACTTGTGCTATTTCGGTCAATATATGTTAGAAGAGACGTTATTACTACAGCAAGTGCCTCTGCTTATCTACTCAAGTATTTCAGATATATCCCTTTTTTCATGGCTTTCTCCCCCCACTTTGTCAAGCTTGCACCAGATTAGTTGAACTAAGGGGTTCTGAAAATACCTGCCAACAGGCTGGATTGTTGTAGAATGTCCAGGTTTATTGCTCATATTTTTGGTCTGTTCCACAAATTATTTGTATTTCTCTGGTAAATCACTGTGATGGTCTGAGGATTTCTGTCAGTAAATGATGCCATACATGTCAGTGTCAGACTTCATATCCTTCAGAAAATGTATGCTGACACAAACCCTGTTACTCTAGCAACTTTCTACGTTTATAATAGCAATATTAAACAAACGTCTGTAGTTTTGGCCCATTGTCCCCCCATTTTGACAGCCTTTGCCAAGATGTCTTGCACTAAGAAGTTGAGAGGTATGGATCTGAGGTATGACTGTACTACCTGTTATGTACACACACACACACACACACACACACACACACACACACACACACACACACACACACACACACACACATACATACGCACACACACACACACACACACACACACACACACACACACACACACACATATTTATATATATATATATATATATATATATATATATATATATGGTTCCACTTTGAATCATCAAAAGCTTGAAACATCAAAATTCTGATCATCGAGACCAGAACATCAAGTTTCAAACCATCGAAGATTCAAAGGGAATGTAAAAAAAAAAAACAACCTCTAAAAACTATTTTATGCAGGGCAGCTTTGCCCCCCTGCACCACCCATGTGGGGGGCTGCACCCCCCAACTTTAATATACCAACTCCGAAATCACACTACAGTGGGGTAAATGGAAATCTCCATTTTAGCATTATATGCAGAAGCTCTAAATGGGAGATTTCCCTACCCTGTCTGCAGTGCCATCACAGAGATGGCACATTCACAGACACAGTGTGCAGGGCACCTTGCTGCCCTGCAGAAACACTAGCTTTTCCCCTTTTTTACTTACCTTTTTCTTCCCATTGACAACATCGATGTTCTAAACACTCGATGATATGGTCTCGACCATATGAATTTCGATGGTTTAGAATTTCAATGTTTTCTAGTAAAACTATATACATACATATATATATATATATATATATATATATATATATATATATATATATATATGCATTATATACATTAGTAACTGTATTTAGAGCACAACCTAGAGCTGTTTACTGAATTTCCTGTTTGCACTTATTTTTAAAATCGTTTTTTTCTCAAAACTTGCATTTTATCTGTCTTTGGCCTAGCACTCTTGTGTGGGGTCATTTACTGCACTGTTATAACTTGTTGATACTTGTTAACTTCTGCTATCTCCGAAAAAACAAAAAAAACAAAAACATCTTGCTTTTTTCCCACTTTTCTGAGATTTAAAAAAGTTCAGTTACAGGCTTGCTGTTCTTGAACTGTTTGTAAGTTTCTGTGAGGCCATTTTTTGCTTGGGCTAAAGGAAAGTCTCTCTGTTGATCAATGGCAGTGAAAAACATTGAGCAGCCTGCCTGCCCCTGTGGGAGTGGTTACTGACTTGAAACTGTAGTTTTATTGGCCATTCTGGGTCAATTCCAAAACTCCTTCATCTTCCTCTCTTAAAACCCTCTTTTGCGCGGTTTTGCGCGGTTTTGTGCATAGCGCAACAGCGGGCAGTGCAGCCTAATTGGGTTTAAACTATTTCTGGCTCCACAAAGTCTGCTCTTCACTTTTTCCCTTAGAACTGCTCTATCTCTCAATTTAAACACCATATTCTCATTCTAAGGCCCTTCACTTGTCCAATTAAGTAATCCTACAAGTTAGCACTATTAAACCATAAGCACTACTTACTCTTATACTCTCTACGATTACCCTGTCCTCTATTGGTCCATCTTAAATTCAGTTTTCCTGTTACTCTAGCATGTCCAAAGGTCAGTCAATGGTTTCCTCTCCAGTCCAGCTGGTGAATCTGGGAATTTTGAGGCAATGTTACAACTGTCTCATGTACACGGACAACCCTCTCCTCCTCCAAACAGGTTCAAATATATGTGAGAGATGCAACTATTTAGCCAAACTGGAGGCTGAACTCTCTCATCTCAAAACTGGTGTAACCAGTCAGGAGGAGAAGGTGACCTCACACAACACAATTCCAGTATCACATAGTCCCACCACATCAGCAAACCAAACACATAAATACACAAAAACATACTCGGAGGCTCTAAATAAAAATCTACCTAAGCAACAGAGACCTCCAAAGCAGACATCCAAGCAAACGCTACCTCAAAACAAAGCAAAACACACACAACACATAACCCACAAAGTCAGTGTGGCAAGCAGCCACAGCCCTTTAGGCTGAATAACACACCTGATACTCTTGTTATAGATGACTCTATTGTCAGACACACTGATGTCCCGCTCACCAGGCTGAATAAAGAGAAGGTCACGGTGAGCTGCCTGTCGGGTGCTAGGATCCGACACATAACGCAAGCACTCAGGTCACTCCAAAGCAAATACAAATATGACTCAGTCATTGTACATGCTGGTGTGAATGACCTGAGACGTACCTCCCTGGACTCCATGAAAAGAGACATAGAGGAGCTCTCTGATCATATAGCCCAGACTGGTATGACCCTGACCTTGAGCAGCATCTTACCCTCACCTAGAATGATGCCACAGTACAAAGACAAAATGATCGATTTTAACAATTGGCTAAAATTTTGGTGTCATTCAAAGGGGATCCAGTGTCTGTCAGCCTGGGAAGACATGCTTGACAAGCCACGTTGCTTCACTAGGGACGGCTTGCACCTGTCACCACTGGGCTTTCGGATATTGGCAAAGGCTCTTGCCACCCCCATAGTGCCTTTTTTAGGCGAGGCTCAAAAGTCAAACCCACCCCCATAGACAGCACAAGGAACAAGAAACTAAGGGTAATGCTGCTAAACGCCAGAAGTCTTAACCTCAAGATGCACGCAGCTCTCCTCAGTATGGAGAACATCGATATCTGTGCAGTGACAGAAACCTGGTTCAAGGCTCCAGAGAGCACCCCAGCACTACCAGGCTATACCTTGTATCATGCTTTTCGGCCCCAAAACCCGAACCGAACCACAAAAGGAGGGGTAGTTTCCATATTTATCAAGGATATCCACACCTCCAGGTTAGTGGCATTGCACGAAGTATCAGAGACCATCCATGTGCAACTAACAGTGGGCAAGACTGCTTTTCAGTTTATAGCATCCTACAGACCACCCTCTCAAAGTCAAGAATCCCATTCGGCTTTCCTGAAAACATTGGAGAACATGAAGATCTCTCCGAACACCATTATATTGGGTGACTTCAACTACCCAAACATTGACTGGGAGCACTACTCAAGCCCCAGCACCTTAGCCCAAAGATTCCTGGAAATTATAAACTCAAATGCTATGGAACAACTAGTCACCACTCCCACAAGAGGGGACAATATACTAGACCTGATCATTACCAACATGGGGACTCTATGCTCCACACCAGAAGTATATCCCTCATTGGTAAGATCAGACCATAAATTAATTTCACTGGATGTCCACATCCCGACCCCACCCTCAGCCCAGAAAACCACAGTGAAAAACTTCTCAAAAGCGAACTTCTCACTTCTCAAAACCGAAGTGAAATCCTTCAAGGCCCGAGGGCCAGTGGAAACTACAGCCCAAACTGCAGAATCCTATATAAATGCATTCTACGGACATCTCCAGGAATGCATGGATCATGCTATCCCAAACAAAACCAAGACCCAATCATCCAAAGGCAGGCGTCCAGTCTGGTGGACCCCCTGCCATAAATAAATTGTACAACAGAAGGAGGAAGCTACTACATGATAGAGCAAAATTCCTAATAGGGAAGGCATCTCTGATCAGTACTAGCAAAAAATTATGATCCCTCATAAAATCCTCCAAGGCCAGCTTCGAGAGAAAAATTGCACAGGACACCAAAGACAATCATAAGGCTTTTTTCAGTTATGTTAGAAACCTGGGATGCAACTCCCAGACTTGTTCTGAGTTGAATCTAAATGACAAAAAACTACACTGAACCCACAGACATTGCCAATATCCTGGCGAACAGGTTCAGTGCAAACTTCTCCACCCCCTCCCCCCCAAAAGAGCAAGTATCTATCCCGGCAGAGGGCTGCCTCCCAAACATCTCAGATGCTCAGGTGAAGGCTGCCCTCTCCAAAGCAAAAAACACTGCTTCCATGGGACCAGATGGCATCCCAGGTTGCGTCCTACATGAACTACAAGAGGAACTAATCCCTCAAATAAAACAGCTATACAATCTCAGCCTCACTACAGGATATGTGCCCACAGAATGGCGTACAGCAACAGTGGTCCCACTCCACAAAGGTGGAGCCTCTATGGACCGTGGAAACTATTGCTCCATAAGCCTGACTAGCTTAGTTTGCAAGGCTATGGAGAGGATCATTATGGAGCTCATAAACAAAGACATTGGGGACCTACAGACACTAGATCCTACCCAGTTCAGCTTTGTCAAGGGCAGATCCTGCCTTTTGAACCTGGTTGACTTCTTTGAAACAGTCACCAAAGCCATAGATGAAGGGAAGGTAGTCCACACAGTCTATCTGGACCTTGCAAAGGCATTTGACACAATACCCCACTCAGGCATCATAGATAAGCTATCCAGCTTAAATATAAACCCCTATGTCACAAGAAGGGTCGCAAACTGGCTCAAAGACAGAACCCACAGAGTGAGAGTTGCTGGAGCCATGTCAGACTCGAAACCGGTCACAAGTGGCTTCCCACAGGGTTCTGTCCTGGGACCACTCTTGTTCGGTATATACTTTTCCGAGGTACAGGCAAACGTGGGAGGACTATGGCTCAACAAGTTCGCAGACGACTGCAAACTGGGCGCCATAATCAACTCTCCAGCTGACACAAACATCCTTCAAAAAGGTCTCACAGAGACAGATAACTGGTGCCAGCGCCATGGTTTAAAGCTAAATGCCAAAAAATGTATAGTCATACCCTTTGGCAAAAACAATGTGCCCACAAATTACCACATAGGCGGAAACCCATTAAGTACAGAGAAAGTTATTAGGGACCTGGGGACCCAAGTTGATAGCAATCTCTCCTTTGAAAACAACATTGCTAAAGTGGTTAGAAAGACCTCCTACATAGCCACCTCATCACAAAGGGTTTCACATCTAGATCAAGAGAGGTAATCATGCCCCTTTATTCATCCCTCATCAGGCCCATTATAGAATACAATGCCCCTTTTGGGATGTACCTTACCCGACACCTGCAGCAATTAGAAAGACCCCAAAAGTATCTCACCAAGAGGATTAAGGGTCTCAAACAGATGCCATATGCTGCTCGGTTAAAAAAACTTCAGCTCTACTCAGTTGCATACCGCCTACTTCGAGGCGATCTATGCCTGACATACAAAGCTATATCAAATCCAGAATTAATTGACATGCTCCACCTCAGTAAATCTAAATCCCTTAGAGCCACATGCTTGAGGGACTTGAACCTCAGCACAGAAATAAATAGAACTTGCTGGAGGGACAGGTTCATAACCCAGAGGCTCCCTTCGCTCTGGAATAGAATTCCAGTTCATGTGAGGCAGAGCACCTCACTGAATCTCTTCAAGAAGAATCTCGATAATTGGATGGGGGATCGTAGGTTTGTCCCAGGGATTACTCTTGTGTCACTATTAGACAGAGGCACAGTAAACTAAACCTTATAAAGGGCACAGTATTCTCAAATCAAGGGGTGGCGTAAGCCATACAAAATCAGGCTAGGCTTATAATTGCCCCAGGCAGATAGCCTAGTATGAACCTATGAACCTATATATATATATATATATATATATATATATATATATATATATATGTATATGTATATATGCAAAACCTGAGTGATTCCACACAGCTTTTTCCCTACTGGTGAATAACTCTACTGCATGATATGTTTGAAAAATCATCCAGCATTCCGACAGCTCAAATGGTGTAGTGATACATTGCTTTCACTTTAGTGTACAGAGTCCTGGGTTCAAGAATTGGCAAAGCTGATTTTTTTTTTTTTGCTAGGCAGAGCAGTGGCTGATGGAGACAGAATGATTAAAGCAGTTTTAAGAAGCTTTAAGTGGCTTTGCATGGGTTTGCACGCCACTAAGCGATACCAATATACTGATAGCCATAGAGATTATTAAACCATTTTGGCTTCACTTAGCATCTTGCAAACTCACGTACTTCTGCTTACTCCCGCTTACACCTGCACTAATTTCTTTAAAAGAAAAGAAAAAGGGGTGAAAGGAAAGTGGCAAAAAAGGGCATGCAGAGGGGAAAACAATATGGAAGGTAGCTAGGGATGTGCAGGACTGGTGAAGGGAAGGTCAATAGCTGTCCATTTCTTATACAGCAACAGTTGTGCATCTGTACAGAATTTGGAGGTGAATTTAGACACTCAAACCCCAGAGAGAGGGGTGAGGACAACAGAAATGTGTTATCAAGCGAATTGCACCAGATTGCATGTGTCCAGTGGACACGTGCATAATTGACTGCTATGTATGGGGCAATATGTTTTTTGGGACAGCTGCTCTTTTTATTTTATTTTAGGTGAGAGTGGGATGCTGGGGAATGGTAGTAGGTATATCTGGGGAGGTAATTTTGGTAGGGAGACAGACAAGACACCAGACAGGGGAGGTGTATGACACATGTGGGGGGTAAACACCTTGGACAGTGAGAGTGGTTGGGAATCAGAGGCCCATGAGCCCCCATATGGATACACAGGGACTGACATCCCCGCCCACAGGCAGTCATCACTGCACCACTGCAGGGAGATGGTGACCTGACAGTGATGGCTATGTGGTCAAATATTACCAAGGAGTATGGCACTGTAGGAATGCTACAATGGCTACTCATGTTGGGTAGGACTAGGTACAGGATATTTCCACCTGTCCTAGGAGTGTTGACCAGATGTCTTGCAGTAAGAAGTTCAGAGATATGTGATATCACTATTTAGTGACTGCACTCCAGGTATCATCCCATTGACTTAGCAGACTCCTGGAAGTGGTATGCAGCAGTGGCTATGGATATGGTCACACACCCTGGACATTCTGTGGAAATCTGTACATATGAGAGTTATGTATGTCTAGACACTGTCCAGATGTGTTACGTCATATGTTTGGTCTGTTGCCCATAACAGTTGTGGGTTTCCAAGGAATCACTGGGATGATGTGAGCATCAACATCAGTAAATGATATCTATTTGTGTTTTGGACCTGGCATATATCTGGAATTGTATGTTAAAGCATACCGTGCTACTCTAGCAGACTTCTATGCATATGACAGCCATATTTCAAAGATGTCACTATTGTTTGCCCTTTATTCCTCCACTTTGTCGGAACTTTTGCAGATGTCTTGCAGTAACAGGTTGGTTATATATAACCAGTGATGCAGCAGTAGTGTCGTTGCCTCACAGATAGAGGTTCTCCAGTTCGATTCGTGGTTGGGGTGCCTTCTGTGTGGAGTCTGCATATCCTCCCTACGTTCATGTGGGATTCTTCCGGGTGCTCTGGTTTCCTTCCACGTTACAAAGACATGTATCTGGAGCATTTCTTCTCAGGCCTCCACTGAAAATTGGATTTGCTCCAAGTTGGACTTTCCCGGTCAACAAATGTTAAATAAATAAAATGTATATAGATTCACTTCATAATCTCAAAAGACTGACATCTCAAATTTCAGTTTTTCGAGACCATTAAATTGAATCTATACAACACAGAAAGTCCAAAACTGCGAAGCCCAAAACACCAAACACACAGTACACACCAGACCACACACATACCACAACACTCACACCACAAAATAAACAAACAAAACAACACACATCCACAAACGTACATCACAAATAAGATGGGGGCAAGCCCCCCTGCACCCCTCATGTGGAGGGTTGTGCCCCCCACCCCCTACTTATATATACTAACTCCAAGACTGCACAAACAGAAAACAAAAGCAAACTCACACACACACACACACACACATTCTATAGTGCCTCAGACACACACACACACACACACACACACACACACACACACACACACACACACACACACACACACACACACACACACACACACACACACACACACCACACATATCAGCACACTCACATAAACTCAAACTCCCACCCAAAACCCTTACAAAACACTCACTTACCGACATTACATTTAATTCCACACACGGCACCGCACACCATCCACATACAGCCTCAGAAATTACATAGCGTAAAGCCATAACTACGAATCTGAGATATTCGGATTCACAATTATGCACTTTTGCTATTTCAAAACTTTGACTTTATAGTCTCGAGATACTGAAATTTGACATTTCAGTATTTTGAGATTAGAAAGTGTTTCTGAATATATATACGTATATATATATATATATATATATATATATATTGGTATACATATATATATATATATATATATATATATATATATATATATATATTTATGTATATAAGGGTACTACAGGTATATAATTCCCCCTTATGTTGAATGACTGTGGTGCATGATATGTTTGTAAAAGTATTACAAATTCCTACAGCTCAGATGGTGTAGAAGTATGTTGCTGTGACTATAGTGCACAGGGTCCTGGGTCCCATATTTGGAAGTGATGTCTTTTTTCTTTAATGTTAAATGACCAGAATGAATGATATGTTTGTAAGAATAATATAAATTTCCACACCTCAGATAGTGTAGTGGTACATTGCTGTAGCTGTAGTGCCAGGGTTCGGGGCTTGAGACTTAGCAGGGCTGATTATTTTGCTGCTAGGCAGAACAAGGGCTGAAGTGGTTAAAGCACTTTTCAGCAGTTGTAAGTGAGTTTTCCCAGTTTTGTGTGAAGCTAAACAATGCTAACAGACTATTAAGTTCTCTTAGCTTCACTTAGCACCACTTACTCCCACTTACTCCCATGATAATTTCCATTAAAGAAAAGAAAAAAAGGTGATAGGAAAGTGGTGAAATTGGGGTAAGCATGGAGAAAAACATTAGTAAAAACAGCTAGGGATGTGCAGGATGGGTGTAGGAAAGGACCATAGCTCTACATTTCTTCTGCAGCAACAGCTGTGAAGAATGTGTAGAATTTAGAATTTACAGCCTCCCACCCCACAGGGAGGGGTGTTAGCAACAGACATTTGCAGAATAATCTGTGGGTTGATTGATTAGTTTCAGTGTAAATGGGGGCAAAATGTAGATCTATGTATGGGGCAGTGTTTTTTTGCGGGATAGATGCCCTTTTTTTAGGGGTGAGAGTGGTATGTTGGGGAAGGGCTGTAGGTGTGTCTGGGGATGTAGGTTGGGTAGGATAGTTTGCATTTGCAGACAGACAAGACAGCAGACAGTGATGCTATATAACACACGAGGGGGGGTAAACACCTTTGACAGGGAGGGTGGTTGGGAATCCAAAGCCCATGAGCCCCCAAATGGATACAGTGGAACTGAGGTCCCCACCCATGGGCAGTCACCACTGCTCCTTCACGGCCCTGAAGGTGGCTGTGCTGGGGGTTGGACAGGAGGGGCAGCCTGCCCCTTGAGGTATGAAAGGCGGCCCTCAATCTGGTGCAGCTGCCCACCCAACTCTGCTCGGATGGCACTGTGCACCAAACCCCAGAACTGACTGTGGGTGACATGCTCCTATCCACGCCTGCTCCCAGGGGGTGGGCCCCATCCCCTGAGGCAGGTCCACCCAAAGGTGGTGCAGGACCAATGGACGAGGAAGTCCTGGGTTTGGTCCCAGACATGCTGGGGCCCAGGTGCCATAGCCAGATGAGGCAGGACAGACAGGTCCACCAGGATCTGCATTTCCAAATGTGCTATGGTGTTGAGGTTTGACAAAATATATTGGTTAGTCATGAACACATTTCAAAATTAGTTATAACAGCATGCATGGGTGTTCCCATTAACCCAAACCAACAGATTTGAAACAGTTGCATAGCAAACAGAACACATGCATAAATGGAACAACAGTATGCATTCTAACAGCATGCCAGTAACATCAATGGTAACAGGCCACCAACAATGGTATTTGAACAAGATATGTTAACATGCAAACAATTAAGTATATGAACAACAATAGAACATAAGTTCCAACATTAGGATTGGAGAACAACATACCCTTAGTATATGAATTATAGTATTGATCCAGATGAGTGATGGGGGGAGAGACAAAAAGTCCATTAACAACTGTTTATGCTTTTAGTTTCAACAACAGAACTGCTCGATACTCTATGGGTCTGCCCTCACTTTACATCTACCTATGGCCCATAGCTTCTGTAGCACAAACATACCTATTAAACTGTCAGCCTGGAATGGTATGGGGCAAACTGTGACAGCTGTGGTACATGGCTAGAGGGGACTCGTACATGTCAGGGTTACATATCTGGCACAGAAGGGGTACCCTGCACTGCCGTTATGTGAGTGTGCTACTGGCTTACTTCAACTGCTTTCCTATCTGTGCCCAGGATTATTGACAGCAGTGACCTCTAGCCATGACAGCATGACACTTGAGAGACACGTATCGGGAACATACCTCTCAACCTCTTAGAGGATGAAATCTGGACAAAGCCATAAATCAAAGTGGGACAAAGTCCCAAAAATAGGGACAATTTCTAAATATTGCTCTTGCAAACTTAGAAAGTTGATAGAATAACAGGTTTTGCATTTGCATGGATTTTATGAAGGATATGAAGTCTGAAACTTAAATGTCTATCATTATTTTCTAACTTCAGTCTTTAATGAGTTGCCACTAATTTGGCATAAAACCACAGCTTTATGAAAAACAGACCATAAATCAGAGGCAAAAGTCTGGACATTCTGCAAAAATCTGTAAAGTTGAGAGGAATGAGTCAGGGAGTGTGCATATTGTATGTACCTATCCTGCTGTCGCTTGCAGGCATGTGGTGGGACAATTGAACAGTTGTACACAATTTATTAGTGTACCCTTCAAACAGCTACTACCAACATTTCCTTACCTGTAAAACCTGTGGAGAAAATATCCATTAACACTACCTGGTTTTACATTTATTCCTGATTCCTTGTGTGTAGATATGCACACATCTTAGTACCACTCCCTGAATTTGGACCGTGTCTGTGTGTACAGAATTAACAACTAAGCTATTTCTCATTGCACATAGCTACTGGGGAA
This sequence comes from Protopterus annectens, assembly GCF_019279795.1. Taxonomy (NCBI): domain Eukaryota; kingdom Metazoa; phylum Chordata; order Ceratodontiformes; family Protopteridae; genus Protopterus; species Protopterus annectens. The sequence goes on from NC_056744.1 coordinate 746,947,521, forward strand.
TTGCTGTTTTTTTGTTTCCCTGATTTCTACCTAATATTCTCTTGGTTAGACAGTCTGAACTTGTAATCCTGTGATGCATGCATGACAGATAGTTATTGTACTCTTCATTAATCCTTTGGATTGTTACAGTCTGGGAAGCAAATGTTAACGCAAGGCAATGCTGCATGGAACACACTTTGATATTTTACACATTAGTATTCAGGGTTCAAAGCTTAGTGCAGTATATATTTCACATTTCATTTATATCTTGCTTTACAGCTCCACCATCTACTGTTTTTCTTAACTGCTGTTTCACAGAACAACCTCGGTTAATGTATGCTGTCACAGCCATATTTGGTGTGAAGAACCTGTATACATTCTATATGTCTACAACATACCATGCTAAACACAACAGTTTTTTGTAGAGATCTTTATTGCACATCAATGTTAGTTAGACAAACTTTTTTATTTATTCAGTTAATACATTAACAGAATATCTAACAGCAGTAAGCAATGTACTCCTTCTTAGCTATTTGCACAAAATACTGCAAAATAGATTTGTACTCATCAGCCTGTCAGCACAGCTTCAGCAGTCTATCAGCATGGGATTCAACATTACTAGCCATCTCTGCTGCAGCTGCAGGGGAGAAAAACAAACATTATGTATACCTGTCTATCACATTCTCAGGCTAGTATTTGCTACAAACTACTTGATAGTGATACTTACTCACTACTGGAGTATTCCGTGCCTGTGCTTCTTGGATCCGCTGGGCCAAGAGTGCCCCCTTCCGCCCCTGTAGGTCAGCATAGTGGTGCTGTACCTACTCACCAGTCCAGGAGATGCCAGTACCACTGGTAAGATCAAATGTAAGATGGTCCCAGGCCTCCTCATTGTATTGTGAGCCCTGGTACTGGCCCTGCTGCAGTCTCTCCTCATGGTTTTCTACAAGGAGTCCAGCCATGTCCCTGGACTCCTGAATACTCCAGCACTGTGCCCAGAAGCACGCTCCTTCACCTACACCAGCCATGGCAACTGCACAGATGGACTATAACAGATTCTGGCTGTATTCCTGCCTGCGCAGTTTAATTAAGGCAATATTCCTGCACTTAGACCATTTTGAACATGTTAAGCTCTGCTAAGCAATGCGCAAATCCATTAAGCTGAGTTGAACAGTGCTTAAAAGGGTGTATGCTGAGCACTGCTTAACAATACACAAATCCACTTAACTGAGCTACCTGCTGCTTAGCATTTATGTCTAAGCAATAGTTACACCTGCTAAGCATAGCTGAGTATTGCTAACCATTGCTTACCATTGCTCACTTTTCATTTTTAAAAAAAATATCAGACTAATGACTTCATTTAGTCAGTGTATATGATTTACTTTTCATGACAACCCTCTATGTGCCTTCATTACATTAGCAAGGGGTGGGATTATACTGTATGGGACACTTGAGTATACATTGGTGGTTTCACATGTTGTATGCACTCACACTTCCATTTTACACCAGCTACACTACCCTGGTTGACAAAAACAGATACTACATAATTTAAGTAGAAAATAATAATGTTAACACTGCTTTCCCATATAAAAATAACTTGCTTGTCTTGGTACTCAAACCATAAACACCTACATCTAAAGCCAGACCTCTAACCACTACACCATCTCAGTTTTGGAATTTTAGCTGTATATTTTTATTTATCTCCTATGGGATATTTAAGCAATACTGAGCAGAGGGCAATAATGTGCCCACCCACTCAGCTATGCTTAAACATTCCTTAGTATGGAAAAACAAATTATATTATTTCTGGCCTTCCACAGTTTTCTTGCTGTAGGAGGTTGACAGGTATGTGAGGCAGGCAGCTGGGCATTCTGCATGAACCTGTTGAGTTGACGGCTATAGCCATATGGCACTTTCAGATGGCAGACATTTCTGTTTCAGTCTTCATACCCTGCAGGAAGTCCTTGCTACTGCAAAACTTTTATTCTGTTAGCTTTCAGGTTTGTCAGTACAATATTTAAAACATGTTTTGCAAGTTTTGTGGCTTTGTCCCCCCATTATTTATAGCTTTGTACTGCTTTATTGCTCTAGGAGGGTGAAATGTTTGTGAGGTGGGCATCTGGGCATTCTGCAGACACCTGTACAGTTAATGGCCATGGCTGTATGGCACTTTTACAATGCAGGGAGTGTGTGACAGAACATGTCACACACCCCATTCATTTCCTTAATGATCTACTAACTATTTCAGTGTCCACAGACAATGACATAGCTATTTTATCAGCTGTCAGTGTCCGTGGACACTGACAGCACTTGCAAAGTGCTTTACGGCACTTTTATAATGCAGGGTGTGTGTGTGTGATAGAACCTGTCACACACCCCCTGCATAGTTTCTTTTTCCCATAGCAATTTCAGTGTCCAGAAATACTGATTTTAATTTAATTTCAGTGTCTGCGGACACTGAAATACTTTTGAAAGTGCCGTATGGCACTTTCTGAGTGGAGGGCCCCTATACTCGTTTACTGTTTGTGTCCATTTAGCCTTAAAAGCAGTGGGCCTTCATAAATATGCAAGGTGCACTGCTGTTAATGCTAACGCTACACGAACATGAACAACTCTATTCCTGAGCGGAGTTTATTGAATCCATGTGAAGGCTTTTTAAATAATTTAAGGAGTTTTTAAATATTAATATGAACATTATTAATACAGTGATTTCAGTTGACATATGAGGGGTAGAAGAAGTGATAGCTTGCAGTGAATTTATTAAGCATTTCAGGATGAATATTGCACAATATCACACATTTACTTATGTAATGTAATCTTAAAACAGAAACTTATTCTATTTTTTTTTTCAAAAGTCGAAAAGAAATTGAATATGGAAGTATTTTTTTTTTTTTTTGCGAGGGGTTAGATCACTGGACATCCTGGGCAACATTTGGAGAGCAACAAAATGTCATTAAGGAAGGGTTAGGTATCAAATGGTTAACAGAGCAATGCGCTAATTTTCCGTTTCTTTTGCTGCCACCTGTCATCCAGATGGCAGGTGATACATTGCTCAATGGCAGAGTAAGAGTCTCAGTGACTAGAATAATGTGGATGACTGAAGAGTCAGCCACATACTCACTAATGGTGCAGTCTCTTGTGAGTATTTGGTCCTGCACCAGCCCCATATTACACCATCATTACCTCAACTTCAGCCCAGATAGCCAAAATCCTTTCTGGCTGGAATGGGACCAAGGATTGCAGACCCAGGTTTAAAATTCAGTCCAGCAGTGCATGGGTGACAAGTTACACAGGACCAGGGGTGTGTGTGCTTCTGCACACTGGACACTGGGCCATGCTGTGGTCAGTATTCCAGAAGCCAGAGAGGGACTCCCATACCTTTTGAATGGGTTTAAGAGATATTGGAACATCTTGAACCTGTGGCTGTGGATCATGCATCAATGTGTGCTAGCAGGGGGCCTTGGTATCCATCAACTAAAATTCTTACAATATGGACATCGGGCCATCTAAAACCCAAGGCCTGGGCTGGGCCTGGGACTTTGATGTCCATGCAGGCCAGCCAAAAGCTACCTCAAGAAGTCAGGTTTTGAATCTCTGCCTTCCAGCCTCTATGGTCCAGAGCTCACACACCAGTGCAGCCAGCTGGGCTCCCCAGGGTGCAAGAAGCTGAATCTGGGCATCCCAACCCTAAAGTTTGCAAGACAGAGAGCTTGGTATCTTTCAAACCTAGGAGCAGGTCTTGTGCTTGGGCATTTATGTCTGCCAGATGGGGGCTACCTGGGGATGCATATTTTGAATCACATCCTCCATGCCCATATAGTTGAGGAGAAAGAAGTTAAGAGTTTCTCTAACCTGGGTCTGGGATGAAGCCATACTTGAGCAGGCCAGTCTACTCCCCATGCCACAGGGATGCATCCCTGTGAACATCAACATACTAGATCCTAGAGGCAAGAGCCAGAAGGGTCTGTGCACCATGTATTCATCTCACCATCAGATTGTGGGGCAGTGAGGTGGAGATGCACCACAAAGGACATGTGAATCCTGGGTCCCAGGCCTCCTCCTGCAAGTTTCAAACATCTAAAGGCAAGGAGCAAAGGGGAAAATTATCATCCAGAAAGATTTGGATTAGAGTGGAATTGAGACCTTGTGGCTGACCAGAGTTCCACAAGGTCAGGCAAAATCAGAGGAACAGTGCCCTGAGAGGCACAGGGGCACACATTGCTCAGCATGATTAGGCAGCCTGCAGAATACATGGAATGGATAGCATCCTGCACATTGTACCAAACATGTGGAAGGACATCATTCAGTCATGTTTAAACAGCAGCATGGGGTGCCATCTTGATGTAAGTCTGGAAGGGAAAACACAGCCATCAGTCCAAGAGAGCTCCTGCCATAGTATGTAGGGACCAGAGAGGGCACCCCATGGAAATCACAGGCCTCTATTACAGACTGTGTCCCCCTCTGCAAAAGTCAAAATGAGAACAGGTCTGCTCTGTGTGGTCGGTTGAGTTCTACATGGACAGGCAAAATCAAAGGATGCTCCATGGGAGGGTACAAGTGTAAGTGCAGTGCTTCACTTGGTGTAGCCTCTAGGAAAAAAGGAGGGTCAGATGGGGATACATGCATAGCAGGTAGGTCACAGGAGTTCAGGGTCTTAGGCCACCAGCCCTGAAAAAATGGCAAAGTCTCCCAGAGGATCCTAGATTCGTGATATTGGAATGTGGAAGGCTAGATGAGGAAGGATCTGCCTGCTATCAGCCGAGGTGATTTCCATGAGGTCAGACTTCTGTGGCTGGCGCATTCCAAGGGCACATATAATCCAGCACAATTAGGCAGCCTGCATGAGTTATAGAAAGATGAGTAGCATCATATATCCATTAGAGTTGGTGCCTCTATGTAGAAACCATCTCTCTGGTCTATGTAGGGAGTCAAGGTGACTGCCTTGGGCTTCATTTTTTCCACATGTAGCCATTTTTCTTGCTGGGAGTTGATGTCATAGTAGCCTGGATGAGAATGGATTTTCTCAACTATGACTGATGGAAACTCCACAAGGTCACTCAGCATTGGAGATTCCATCCCCCTGAAGAGCCCAATGGCACACTTGATTTTGCATGGTTAAGCATCCTGCAGGAGCTGCAGAAAGAAAAGAGGTTTGGTGTAGTTGTCAGGGACATAGTCAGCTCTACTGTTGACCATAATATTCATCTCTGCTAGAGATAATGGTGCCTCCCTTGGGTCTCACCACTCATGTGTATTACAGACCTACCACTAGTAGTACACATTCTGGAATTGTTTAAGGGCTGAGATACTTTCCATGGTCCCGCTGTCTTCATACCATCAATTACCAATCAATACAGTCAAGTGCCTCCCTCTGGTGGACAGCCTTTATTAGTTCACTCCTTTGGTCACTGCTTACAGGGTCTACTTCTTCATTGGTGGAGTGAGCCATGGGTCGAGGTGTAAAGTGCTCCAGCCCCCAGCAATCAAACCAAACCAATGATATGAAGGAATCCTGTCATGCACCAGGGTGTATGACCTTATCTCTCAGCCATGCCTCTCAGTGGTGGCCATCCGACATGTGGGAGGTTCAATGTCTCTAGCACTACAGTTCCATATGATTCTTGCATGTGATGGCCACCTCACAGCCATACAGGGTGTTGGACCAGCCTCCAATGGGAGGGGTCCACTCATTTTAGAAGATCCTAGCTCCTTATTCATCTTCTCCACATTTCCCTCACTGAGTTGCTTCTATCTGATTGATCCTGCCAGTATCATATGTTTTTCCCACTCAACACTCTGAGAAAATGTTACAATGAAATGGTGAATGACTCATTAAATCAGTTATGATATCTTTGACTACTTCAACATTACTTAAACAGATTTGGTAATTCCTGAGCTAATGCATGCTAATGAGCTCTGATGTATAGGTATGTATACATTTATCAGACCAGAAAAAGCCTGGCAGCTTTGGTGACTCTAGATAAACTATGTATTACATTGCACTGTCAACACAACATTCGGATGTCTGCTCTGTCATTGTTTAATGGTAGTCACTGTGCCTACAATGGTTACAATGGGTAACTGAGAATCATGGTTTGATTCTTGAGAGGGAGCCTGAGAAATAAATATGATATCCAAGAAAGATATTAAGTGCATAAATTATCAACTCCTGACTTGAAAAGGAATTGACAAAAAAATGGCAATACTGGACTCTTTCAAGTCCATATAATTAAAATGAGTACACTTGTAACTCTTGTATCGTATGGCAAATCTGGTATCAGCAGCCA